>NC_092868.1:34518294-34651186 GCF_032062135.1 Pyxicephalus adspersus | reverse complement strand
AAGCTGTCGGATAAGCGCGGCTCCATGCGCGAGCTTTTCCGGTTGTTGAATAGCGCGATCGCGCACGATTCCGGATCGCTAATACGAATGCGCGACCGATAATCCGATTTTGCTTGATGAATCAGGGGCTGTGTCTCTATATTGTGGTGACTTTTTATGTAAAGGTAAGACATTGCCTTTTCATGTTACAGCTGCCCCACTGGTGACTGATGTTCTGTTGAATAGTCAAGTAATATTTATAAAACATCAGGACAGGCTCAGAAGACACAGATCCACAGAATAAGGGACGAAGAAGAAGGGGGATTCTTGCACTGCATCTCCTTAGCTACATCTTGCTCTTCAGCGAGAAGCACAGTAAAAGCACTAGAAAATCTTTCCCCAAAATCACTTTAATATGTAGTAAATGGCAACAGTGCCTCAGATAATGACACTACAAACATTCAGCTATGAAGCCTAAGGCACACGAATGCCTAGAAACAGGAAGCATTCTGTTATTTTCATTTTTTTAATTTTTTTTTAATGTTTTTGCACTTCTTGGGTACAGCCAACACTTCTAGATGTTCCCTAATAAATAGCAAATCTTAAAATTTGAGCTCAGTTTTACTCAAAATAAATAATATTCTGCAATTGTACCTAGAGTTTTTATTTAACAATTTAGTAAAAATTGTCATGTAACCAATGCATGAAAATGGATCATTTTATCGTTTAAAAAAAATAACTTTTAGCTAAACCTGCACTTAAACAATCGTTTCTCTGTAGTAATATTTAACTATTTTTTTACCAAGTTCTTTAAAATACAGTAAAATATACATGATCACATAAATTGTAATTCAGCACGTAAGACTCATCTGACACAATGTCCACTGTTTATGGTGGATAACAACCAAATACCACATGGTTGTATTGCCAGCAGGAGATTTATATGAATGGTATTTCCTGCTGGCCTGTGTGGCCAGTGTCTTATTCCAAAGAAAGTAAAATATTTATTCAGTGCTAATTAAGCATAATTACTACTTACAAATGTGGAGAAGCTTGTACTTGACAAAGAGAGTTCAAAAAATAATTTCTGCATATCCACGGGATCTAATTAACATGCAGGTTAATGACCTCAGGTCTCATCTTCCACAAATAAGCATGGAGGATCATTCTGGTTGACAATGATGCTATGATTATCTGAGGTTATTCTAATAGTATCCTCCTTCTATTCTGTACTCAAATTTACCCAGTCTTTTTCTGATTAAAAAAATTGCATTGGATAAATACTTGATATAGAATGGTGAATTTGGTGTTGGTACGAAAGTTATTGTGCATTGTTGTCAGTGGCCAAAACACTGTCAATCTTATGAACTGGGAATGAGAATATACCAGTAAATCCAGTGAAAACTGCTTACTGTGCATTTTTCACTCATTTTTATTGTGCTTGCTTGCAGTACAGATAAACAACCCCCACTAGATATTTCGGGCAAGGTATGTAAAAATATATTCTTAGATAAAATATGTATAATTAAAGTGGATGTAAATCAATGCAAATTTTTGCTAGTCTCATAATTTTTTACCATGCTAATGTCTTTTTAAACTTAATTTTTCAATCCTTATATATATGCAGCTTAACATTCACTAAAGTGACCATGTTAATTCCCCCAAAAAATCTGTAAAAGAACGTTTATTCTTACCTGGATAGCTGTTCGAGCCATTGATCTTTGCTCTGCCCAAGAGGTATTGCTGCTTTAACATCTTTCTGCATCGGAATTTTTGAGAAATGTTGGATGCCTAGTTCCACTCTGTGCTTTGTGGTTCATCCCACAACCCCCATTACTATATACAGACAGCTATGAGATACCACAGCAGTCAGCAGATGACAAGGCATCCAACACACCCAGAAGTGTATACAATGCAGAGGATTCTCTGGTAGTAGTAGAGAATGAGGATTTGGATTTTTTAAGAGAACAATGGATAGACTTTTGTTGCTGTACAACAGGGTGCTAGTATTTATTAATGCAGATCTGAAATAAATGTATATCTATTTCTTTAGAATAAACAAAATAAAACACACATATAACAAATGTAGTTAAGTTGTTTTTCAAAAATAACCAAAATTATAAAATAGGTTTCCCTATACAGGAACATAACAAGAAATCAGAGGTCCCCATAAAGGGATGCAATCTGGGCAGTAAAGCATTACTCCTGTAGGGGAGTAAATCTATTATAATAGGCTCCAGCCATCCAGAATTTACATCATCTGTCTGGCCGGAAAGGAGCCACTGCTCAGGAAATTTTTAGTCATCAAACACCATGAATAACGGGTCTCAGGATTAGTGTTGGTCGAATAGCTCACTATTCGATTCGGCAGCTATTCGCTCGAATATAGCAAAAAAATTTGGGTGGTCGAATGTCAAAGTCGAACACCATTAAAGTCAATGGGAGGAAAAATTCGGGTTTTTTTCAGCACTGTGTAGAGCTTCTACAGCCTCCAAACAGATGTAAAAAGATACATTATAAAAAGATACATAACACTATTACATACCCCTGTACTTCACATGAAGATTAAAGAGCACCTGTCAAATCAATTTTAGGCTAAAGCTAGGTACACACTTCCAATAATTATTGTTAGAAAATGAACGATTATGACCGATCAACGATTATGCACGATTATACTTGAACAATCATATTGTGCACAATTCTGTACATGCTGTAACAATATGATTGTTCATATATAATTCACCAACAGTGTCCACACACTAGATACAGGGAGGGACATGTAAAAAGGAGAAAGTGTACCGCAGAAACATGCACGATCACTGAACGACACGATACTGTACACACAATAGATAGTGAAAGATCGTCGGCCAATCAGATCCACCGTGGCGATCGTTCATTTCCAACGACAATCCTCGTTCGTCGGTGTCCTTGGTCACTTTTTTTTGGCCAATCGGTTGTTCATCGGTCGTTCATCAGTCGTTTTTAACAATAATTATTGGACATGTGTATGCAGCTTTAGTCTACACGAACTGTTTTCCCAGCATTTAACCTGGGGCTTTTTAAAGCCCATGTTTGAAGTCCCCATGGATTCCCATGGGCTAATCTACACCAGGACGTTTCCTTCAGGCAGGTTTTTGAGCGTTATCTTAAACGTTGCTTGCAACATTTAAAAAATTAAAATGCTGGATAAACGCGGGAAATCACTTCCATTGAACTCAATGGAGGCTTTTCTGAACGTTTTTAAGCTTTTATGAAAGCTTCCACTGAAAACAATGGAGGCTGTTATAAACATTTTTAGCAGAACTTTGGAATCTGGAAGCCCCCTTTAATAAGGAGACTCCCAGATCTGCACCGCCCCACCCTGGGGAATGAGTACAGGGGTACATAAATCCCCTTACTCATTCCCTGAAAGGGTTAAAATATAAGTAAAAAATAGGACAGGGCTTTAATGTTAAATTATTTTATTAATGTGTGTGTGTTTGTGTAATTAAACTTTTTTTTTTTTACAGGTTATTCCAATGACAGGAGGATTTCCAGGGTTGCAATGAACACAGCCCTGGAAATCCTCCTGACAGTAAGAGATTGCAGGGCACTAGGGGTTAAATGAGGACAAGTGAGGACAAGCCTCTCCATTCACCCCTAGTGCTCTGGCTGAGGTTTTACATTTCTCAGCCATTCAGCACTAGAGATGAATGGGGAGACTTGTGCCCATTCATCCCTAGTGCTCTGTGATCACTGTGACGAGTGATCAGGGGAGCAGAGCTGTCAGCATAGTAAAGTTCTGCTGATTGCTCTGCTCCCTGATTGGCTGAGGAAAGGGAAACCCTGATGATGCTTGAGCTGTCATCAGGGTTTCCTATTTCTCAGCCAATCACAGAGCAGTAGAGGTATGAATGGAGATAGTATCTCCATTCAACCTCTATTGCCCTCGTATTGCCTGCGGTTACAGCTAATTGAAGGCACCTGCTTTCAATTAGCTGTGACCGCAAAGCTCCCACGGTTCAGGAATCCCACAATGACATTATGATTTATAATGTCATTGTCGGATAACCTGTAAAAAATAAAAAAAGAACAAGTTAAAATAAAAACACATACAAATAAATTAATTTAAGAAAAATTTTTATTTTTAAAAAAAAAATTTTTTCCCGAATTTTCGCTGTCGAATCACGAATTTTTGCTGTGTTTTTCAAGTCGGGTCTATCCGAATTCGAACAGCCATATTCGGATCGAATATAGGGACAACCCGAATTCGAACATCAACACTACTCAGGATGACAGTTTACTAGATAATATAACCTTTAGGTTAAAAGAAAGAAATTCCAAATAACTCTGAACTCTACATGGTGGTATCTTGCATATGAAATGCAATTTGATGTTTAACAGAAGTTTATTTAAATTGGAGCTCAACATGTGTGTGAAACAATTTGCATATTTGTTGATTTTGCAGAACAGTGCTCATCGTTTTGGGGCTCCCTATATTTATATATATATATATATATGTATAATAAATATATAATGCTAACAACAATACCTAGGAGGCCTATATTCAATAACAAGGCCCCATCATCCAATTTACCACCTCTCTCTAAGTGCCAACTTCTTTCATGATAACAGGCACCATATAGTACAACCCTGATACTGGCCCTTTTACAATAGTGGTTCAATTATTAAATCAATAAAAATTTAATAAACTAAGTGTCGTATAGAAATATTATTTCAATTTTGTATGTTTGCATACAGAAATACAACCCTCACTACTTCCCACCACTCTATATCTCCCTTTACTATTGCATGATACTTCCCCCACCTGGTAGATTGTAAGCTCCTCCTGTGTCACTGCATCTGTCTGTTTATCAATATCTGTCTGCCTATTTTAAAAATAATAATAATAATAATAATCATAATGCAAAAATACAGCACACAAATGATCAACAGTAAGAATTTTACTTTGTTTACCACCCCCGTCCCCCCATGCATTGAAAACTGTTGTAATTTTGGTATCCTCCTTACCTTCTCCAGTGCTTTACCACATCCACCTTTTATGCCCAATTTTTCAATATGTTGAAAATATTGTAGGTTTTCACTTCCCTAGCTACAATATACTTACATTTCCTTTTAACCTTGGCCTGTTACCTTGATTGTCCTTTTACTGACAATCAAAGCACTACACCAATACTGCTCCTAAGTTGCTGTTAGTGACACTAAGAATTATATTTTACCTCTTTGAAAGCCAGTATATATGGAGTAGAATACTTTGTATTTCTATAGTAAAACATAAAAAGCACAAACAATGCAGGAGAAAGATAGGGCTTTTTACAACCAAAAGGACACTGAACCCGTTCCTGCTTGTAATGATTGCAACAGATAAGCCACGCAAAAAGCTTTAACAGTAGCACTCCGACAATAAAGTTTTACCACCCTATTATGAAGAACTGGGTCACAAGTGTCAAGGTAGCGGACATTATGGGGCCATTTTGGGTCCTTCTTCAAGGACCCTATATAAACCTTGACAATTTTAACACAGTGAGACTTCACAGGTGAGACTTCTTCCCCAACAACAACAATTGATATTAATGTGAGCGTGATTATAATTTATTATTTAGGGTAATAGTCCCAATTTAATTATTAAATATTATATAAGATGTAAGTGATAAAAAGCTCTCTACATACACGTATATGTAAAGTTATAGAGAGTTTGCTGTAACATCAAGTTAAATAAACCTAAGTGCTGTAAGTTTGGACATTTGAAGTCTATCTGCCCTGCAAGAGTCCGGTTACTACGTGCAATCCTCCTGTGATACCCCACAATATATATATATATATATATATATATAAATATATATATATGTAGAACTGAGCTCAAATTTGAGCAATACTGGGTCATTTTTTGGGGCACAGCATTCGTTTATTTCATGAAAAAATCTAATTACCTACTATTGCATATCAACAAAAAAGTTCATTTTGATTTATATTTTATTTCTGTTTATGATAGAATTTTAGGAAAATGTGTAATGTCTAATAATGAATTTACGTTTACTTGAGGCAGGTTTATGAGCTTTATCTTAAAAGTTGCTTGTGACTTTTAAAAAAAAAAGGCGGGGTAAAGCTGGAAAATGCCCCAAAAACACAGGAAAAGGCGGATAAATGCTTCCATTGACTTCAGTGGGACGTTTCCCACGTTTTTCCACGTTTTTAGCACTTAAAACGTAAATGCGAGAAACGCCTGCGTTTTAAAGGTAAGCTTTAAAACGCTAATAAAAGTGCTTAAAAACGCATATAGGAACGTTTACATGTGTTTTTAAAACAACAGTGTAGACCCAGCCTTAAGGGTGAACTTTTTAAAGCCTTTAGGAAACAGATCTTGCAGTTACATTCTGTCATCCGAATAGTGTAGGTCTCCACGCCGGTTCGGTTCCTACTAGAAGACAGCTGTAAACTAGACTGTAGGCATGCATATATGTCATCAGTGTACAAAAATCATCTTTTTAAACTGATATTTACAGTTATTAAGATGTTAGCAGGCATTATAAGAAACCTGTAACACAGGAATATAATGTATAGAGCCAATATGTGGCCAATTTTCTGTTTTTGTTATGCAATTTGTTGGAAAAAGTTATATATCTAAGGAAATTGTTTATTATTTGTTCTACTATATATGTTGGCAATCCTACCTTAAGCTTCTCGGGTATCTGGTTTTAAACTTCTCCTACTAACCCATTAGTCTATAAAATTGTTGGAGAGTTTTCCAACTTGTTTTGTAGTACAAAAAAGCAATGTGATATCTCTCCAGTTGGGACATAGACTGCAACATGGATAATTAAAGGTTAAAGGGTTAGGACCTACAACTTATTTTTACTTCATGTGCCTTCTACTTTGGTGACACTCCCCAATCTATTGTGTTGCTCTTATCAGCTGTAAGGGGAGGGAGATGAAGAGTGGTCAAATTTCTCCATTTTTGTAATAAAAAGCAAATTTACCAAAAAAAAACCTTTGCCATGGGGTTAGGCTTTAAATATAACAATTCAACAGGTAAATCCAAGTCTGTTAAATATCTCCTATTCAATTTCACAAATATTTTACCTACAACATACTTTCGTTTATCTTACAAGCCGGGGTTTTAAACATAATTTAAAGTAATTTCAGAGTTAATAAATTAAGGTTAAACAGGAAAATCCCTGTATTGCCCTCATCAATAAGAGTTCTTGCTATTGACACATGGAACAGATTAATAGGAAAGGAATTGAAACCCCAGAAAGGATAAATAACTCCAAGAATCATTTCACTAATAAAGAACTCTGGGCCTTTGAGAATTTCTAGAACACAAACACTTAGCAATTAAACGAGTAGAGGAATCGTCGTGATAGGGCTGATAATTATTCTTCAGACGCTGAACCATTGCATTCTAAAAGAATCAGCTTTTTATCTATTAAAATTATCAGCCATTCCCTGCGATTGACCAAAAGAAAAAAATTCTGTTCACATCTCTCTGATCTCTGTCCAGGAGAAAAAATGAAGAATGGGGTCTGGAAAAAAAGTATATTTGAGAGAGAATGATGATTTACCTACATCCATCTAGAGACATTTTACATCAGGAAGATTAATTGACACAGTGTGTGGCTAGAAAAGCCAAGATGCTGTGACTGAGCACGTCAGCATTCTATATAGAAAGAATAGCTCCGATGCCACAGAGATCACTGCAGACCGTGCTATGTATATCATCAGCCCAGCACAAAGCATTTTACATGTGTCAGCTTATAGAAATAACTCTGTTCACTCCTGAGTGCGCAATTACAAAATACGTCATTACACATATTATAAAATATTATATGTTAAAAGGGTTTTGATTGCCAAAATCACCCCAATATACTTTTTCCTTCCCTTAAAGCCCAACATCAGATTGTTAAAAAAAATGTACAACATTTGAAGCTCCACAGTAGTCAACATTAAAAGCAGGTTTTTCTGCAATATTCATCCTATCTCCAGTATTGTCATCTACAAGCTATATCTTATTTAGCTTGATTTATTAAAGTTCTCCAAGACTGGAGAAGATATGAAGACTGTTATAGAGAACCTGGGTGATCCAACAAACCTGGAATGGATCTTGTCCAGGATTGAAATCATTTGCAAACTAATAGCAAATAATTTTTAAGAAATCAATTTCAGGTTTGCTGGATTTCCCAGGTTTCCCATGATAGACTATCTTCTCCCATGATAGTCTATAGTCTATGTTTCACAGTCTTGGATAACTATAATAAATCATCATTGTGTGGACAGGTGTCCTCAAGGAAGAAAGTGTACATTTTTTATTTAAAGGATTAGTAAAAGGTGGGATGGCTCCATGTGTGGAGAACTTAGAATTGGTCTTTATGATTCCGCAATATAGGTTTCTGTGCCCCTACACATCCAATCTTTTTCATTTTCTCTCTTAAACCAATACACTCAGAAAGCACCCAGATGAACATTGTCACAGATTCTGTAGGACCAGGAGATTTGTGCCCTCTTTACTCTCACCCACCTTGTATTCCCCACCTTGCATTCTGGTCATATGACTCCCTGTCAGCTGCCCCTTTTCCTCAGAGGACAAGAGTGTTCCGCAGATGAACTTTACCTGCTGGCAAACGTGAACAGCACCTGAACTGCCTCCTTTCTAGCACTCCCTCTGGTGGTGTGTTAGGATGTCTGCAGGTCATATGGTCCCATCCATCACATGACCTTCTGTTATTAAGGAAGTGACTGGCAACAGGAAGTTGCCTGAACAAGGAGTTCCTTTTTGGCTCTGTTTCCAGGTTCCAACTATTTCTGTCTGTGTCTATAGTTCCTGATTTCCTGTGTACTGACTCTTGACTACTCCTTCTTGCTGCCTGCCCTGACCTCTGGCTTGTTTGATCACGCTTCTGTCTCTTGTTCTGGTACCTCACCTGATTCCTGTCTATCAGCAGTCACCTGTCAACAGTCAACATCCTCACCTCTAGAAGCTCTAGGGAAGACCGGGCAGCTGCTTAGACTGTGCCCCGTGCACGTCTGTGCCAACTGGGCTGGTGACACAGAGGGTCCACCATCTTGCCCTGCAGCACTGTGACAAACATTTTACAATGAGATTTTTGTTAGGTTTCATTCTCCTTTGGTGTATAGTACAATTAACAAATAAAATTCATTCATAACAATGAAAACAATAAGTATGAGCATTGCTGATATAGTATCAGCAGCAGCTTGTTGGGTATTAAGTTAGAAAGTGACAAAACTTTTGTTTTTTAACAATTTCTTGAAGATGAAAAATTGTCTAGTTGTTTTGAAAATAGCATTGTAAGTGAACCCACAAATACAATTTTCAATTAATAGACACTCATTAATAAGGCCTATACTGTTGATGAAGTCATTCAGATGACAAACAACTAGTAGCCTGTTTTGCCTGTAAATTTACCTTTTTCCCAAGAGCAACCTACATTATTCCTCATTCCACATAGTGACTTTATGTAGTGTAAGGCTTCCTAGTAGAAAACTGTTATGACCCTTGTAGACTGGCCGGGAAAGAAGACTTGCTTTATCTGTATGTATAACTTCATAATAGAGATGAGGTTTGAGGTTGCACTCACCATTGGTTTGACTCGAACTGTTTGCTATTTCTATTAAATTATTCAGACATTTGAGTGATAACCAGAGTGAACATCAGCTGGGAATTTGTTGATTAAGTATACTGACTATTATGTATCTTAAAAGCCAGTTCTCAGCCAATGTTTACCTTGTCAACTGCAAAGCATGCCATGAGTTGGGTTCTTTGTAAATGAAGAAAAGGAGACAGGTGTAATAATGTCAGCAACAGGGGGGAGGTGGATACCAGCCAGCACAGGTCCACATGGCAGTTATGGATCAAAAGCCCCTTGCACCCAGAAATGGACAACAGATTTGGGTGAGTAAAGAAAACCAAAAGCATAGAGGATAGGATATGGGGGGGTAAGTTAAATAAAGGTGGGCTTTAGAAAACTCTGCACAGTAAGGAGTTAAATAAATCTAGGGTTTTCATACACCTTAATGATACCAAAAAAGTGATATAACTTCTATAAATATTTAGAATTTATTTGAGTTTGAAGTTTAACGAAAACAACTGAGATGTGTACAAAAATGATAGAGCTTAAAGAAAAGACATGTGATGTATCTTATAACTGCAAACATAAAAAACAAACTGTTCAAGGCCTTTCTGCATCAAAACTAAGGCTCAAGGTCTGCTAATTAGTTTTATGAAAAAGAAAGCAAAGTAACGAGTGAAACCAATTAGTGAACTACAGGTGCTGTTTGGAAACCACTATAACTTTACTAGTCAAACATTCCTATTAGTTCTCCTTACTTCACATCTGTTCTTTCAGCATCTAAAATACAAGAAGTGGGACTTTTCACATTGCACTGTATTCACAATGTACAGATGTGAAAAGGACCCTTATCTGAGTTTTTTGTAACCCCCTACCGAATTCAGAAATTGTGGTATAGTTTCATAGGGAGTCTACTTCCAGTACCTTCCTGTCTCAGTGATTCATGTATCCCAAATCGCATTTCTGAAATAGAGAACTATATACAACCACCAGATATAAAATAAGTTATATAGAATTACCACATCACATTCATAACCTTAGAATATTGGTGGTCAAAAAATTAGAATTGGGCATGTTTCTGAGTTGGATTTGAGCTATTCTGACCTCAGACCTGCATAATATGGCACCAGTGATGACAGCTGTTATCCCGTCAGTCAATCCAGGGACCATACAATGTCATTGTTTGGTGGCCTACTATACTTGGCATTTAAAAAATACCAGATCTGACACAGAATTTTCCAATCTGGTGAGATTTCTTGATCGCTCTTTCTGAAATCAATGTGAGTCAGAATTTTACTATCCCAAACACCTCTACCTTCTATATTTAGTTTATGCTGTTAAAAACAATCCTCCAGAAATTTGCATACCTTCTGATCCTATGATATATGAAATATAATTTACATCTAAGGGTTCCTTAGTGGTTATTGGTAGAACGCCAACTATGTACGGTTGCCACGCTATCACCATTCACCACACTGAACAGACTACATAAAAATGAAGGCGTATTTACCATACATGTTAATATACAACAAGATCAGACTTAATACTCCTTCTCCACAAAATATCAGTCTGATGACTTAAATTGTAATTTGTGTTTGAGTATTTCTCCAAGCTCATGATTTCAAACACAGTCCATATGGTAAATTGTGGTAGATTATATTGGGGATTGGAAATTGTTACTGCCCTGGGTTCCAAACTCCATGAAGATGCTTTTTTTGTAAGTCAGTTACAGCTTTCTAGACCTTTGCACTTATTCTTCAGGAGGTCCCATTCGTTTACCTTTCAACAGAGATGTTAAGACTATTCAACGATCATGTACAATAAAAATTACCACTTGCTGTTTCTGTACATGGTACTCACAGCAATGTTTTTATATAATCTCCCATTATCACTCACGTATGTAATTGTCAAATATTATATTGCTGCACAGATCCAATTAAAATTTAAACAGTGAGAAGAAAATTTCAAAAAAATAACCCGATTATCCTTGTAAACTGATTTTTGCATCATTAAATGGAGGTGAGACCATAAACTGAATACAGTCCAGGACCCATGGTACAGTTATTCCACCACACTGGACTTTCAAAAATATTTTTCTTTGTTATATAAGAGCTAGCTTGAATATGACATAGTTATCAATATTAGTGATGACAAGTCTAGGATTCACCGTTAACATAAACTAATATAAATCTTCTGTATACATTTATCTACTGAAAGCATGACACTAACAGACCCGTACAAAAATTCCTTGAAGGGCATTTTCCTTATGTGGGTTTTTAAAATTCTGATTCCTGCATTTTTTTAAATTTAGTTTATTACGATATGAAAGTGAACAGTGTAATTATTTGATATCATATTTGAACAATAATTCATTCAATTAGTAGTAGTAAAGTTTAGGTCTGAATCAATACTATTTAGATGCCTATCTGACCTTGGAGTTTTGGAATTGTTATCCTAAAAGAAGAGAGATTGGTTGTAGTCTGTCCTCATTAAAATGTTTGAGGATTAAAAAACCTGCATTGCTTATCTAAAGGACCTTAGAATTCCAATTGTGTTAAATCCAAATGTTTATTCAACTGAGAGTAACCCCTAACTGTTGTGACATTTAACAAGACTTGCTATGTAAAGTTGAAGACTTTTCATGTGAAATGTGGTTAAGCAAGAAAAAGTAAATGCTATAATGTAAAAGACTATAATGTAACATACCAATATGATTTTTGATAATAGGCAAAGGCAACTTCAGTGGCAAATCTGACTTGATTAACACATCAATATGATCAATAGTAAATAAGGATGAGCAGAACCAGTGTTTTACCACAAAAACATCATGATAACCATTTCATCCCTGAAATTTCTTGAAAAATGTTTTTCTACAAAGCTAAAACAGAACTCAAATGACTTTGGTAATAGGCAAAGGAATATCAATGTCAACTGCTCCTATTTTTTGTGGACTTAATTTTTTTTGTAAAAACCGTTACGCCTTTTACTTTGACAAATAATTTTATTACACATTGATATTTCACAAAAACTGCCCTGTTTTTTCCAAAATATTGGCAAAGCGAAACTTCTATTTTGCTTATTCCTAATAAAAAAAAAAATAAACTGTTCAAATAGTAACTGTTCAAATTTTGATGACTATCACATTATTTTTGATTATATTTGTAAGATGCATTTTATATATACAGTTAACTTGTGGGATTGTTGCCTTGGAATACATTAAAATCATGTTCAAGTTTGGATCTAAGTGTATGTTTAAGATTTTAAGGCCCTGATTTGTTAAAGCTCTCTAAGGCTGGAGAGAATTCACTTTCATCAGTGAAGCTGGGTAATCCAGCAAACCTGGAATGTATTTCCTAAAAGTCATTAGCTATTTGTTAGCAAATGTTTTCAATACTGGACCAGATCCTTTCAAGGTTTGCTGCATCACCCAGCTTCGCTAATGAAAGTGTATTCTCTCCAGCCTTGAAGAACTTTAATAAATCAGGGTCTAAAAGTCCCAAACCAGTAGCCAGGTATTAACCAGCAAATACATTTCTGAAAAGATGGGAGAGGAAGATGTGTCCATCCTCAATAGGAGTGGAATAAACCACTGTTTTTGTAGAAGTTGCCCAACAGACAGAAGCAGAGGTTCTCACTATCCTTAAGAGGCCCAATTCTTGCCTTGGTGTTGCATTGCCACTTTTGGAATATGAATGGTATAAGTTAATATACCATGCCTAGACCTATTCTCCATTAGGTGCAAAATGCATCTTCTGTCTGAGCCTGCTGCCATCTTTCTGTTTTAGAAGTGATGGGGCAACTCTCCAAAGACAGAAAGCATTATCACCTCCTTCATCAGTCAATAAGTAGCAACAAAAAAAATAGACACATACTGAAACTACTAATATCATAATTTCTTGCAGTATATGGTAAATACATATTTAAAATTTCAATTACCAATTCAAAAAGATCAAATGGCAAGTACTGTATGTATGGAAAAACCTTCCTTTGCAAAAAACAAGTTTATGTCCTTGGAGTTTGAGATAAATACAAAAGAAAGCCGAGCATACTTAGTTAAATTTAGACTTCACTTTCAGATAAAAGCTAGTATACATGGTGCGTTTTTTGATTTACAACCTGTAATCAGATGAAATATTCCCTTTCATGATAATACGCATCATTGATCATTTTAATTCCGACAGGGTCACAATCATAATAGAAAGATCCCTGGAAAGAGGTCAAGTGAAGCAACATTTGGTAGAACATAGGTACATGATTGAAGACCAGAATAACTTCATATGCTACAAGTTAATTATAAAAAAGTTATTACTTATTTATGAAGAATTTAAAATGCCAAGAGGCACGCGGTCATTGTCTCCATTCTGGATGTTATGAACGATTTGAAAAACTGCCTCATATTCTATTAAAATAAAGTGGAGCTAAAAAAAAATCTGCTTTACTATAGGAATAAAATGTAAAAAAGACAGAAAGTTGCATCTAACAATAAAGTGTAAAAAGTTCACAAAATGAAGATACTGCATATTTATATAAATGAAGAGATTGCATAGAAAACTGTTTGATGGATAAATGACAAATCTAAAATGTGTTTTTCTAAAGCTACCCCACTTTCCTTTTTGCCATTGGTTTTCCTGGGATATGGAAGAGAGTATGAAAAGCCAAGTGGTCCAT
This sequence comes from Pyxicephalus adspersus, assembly GCF_032062135.1. Classification (NCBI taxonomy): domain Eukaryota; kingdom Metazoa; phylum Chordata; class Amphibia; order Anura; family Pyxicephalidae; genus Pyxicephalus; species Pyxicephalus adspersus. The sequence continues at coordinate 34,636,955 of NC_092868.1, read as the reverse complement.
CAGAATCATTTGGTTTTGTTTTGCTGCCAGCAAACATTTTTAGGCATACACTAAATCCCAAATATGAGAACTTCAGGACGGGTTCTGATGATGGTACAACCCCTAACAATCACCAGCCAATGGAAACGCTGTCCACTGCATACATTAATAAGTGTCCATAATTCAGTTTGCAGATGTAAATACAGATAGTGTCCAGGTTACATACGAGATAGGGACTCTAGGTTTGTTCTTAAGTTGAATTTGTATGTAAGTCGGAACAGGTTCAATATTTTAATTAACCTCCCTAGAGGGGAGGGGTAAAAAGTTGCTAAAAGTGGTAACCCCGAGTCACACTCAAGGTATGTAAACCTATAGGAAGGTTAGAAAAGTGTGAAGAAGAGTGTTTACCTAATCCGCCGGCGTCCCGCGCCCTCCAAAGCCGCAATCTCTGTCTTCTTCCTTCTTCTTGCTTCTGCACACGATGAGTCACTGGGAAGTTCCCGGTGACATCAATGCGTGTGTACGTTGCTGGCGGGGCGGGAAATTCAAAATCGATTTGTATTGCATTCATACAAAATACCTGTATTGAATGCAATACATTGGATTTTTTATGTGTAAAAGCAGTACATTGTTTTCAAGAACATGTATTTTACAGTATATATAATAGTATGAGTATATTGTGTATTTTTTTTTTTTTTTTATTTAAAATTTTTTTTTTTTTTTAAATATATAGATTTTTTAATTTATTCAATTTATTGTTTTTACATGATTTTGTGTTTCAAACTTTAATATACTCATACTATTATATTATAATGTAAAATTAATTTTCATGAAAAACAATGTAACGCTTTTGGACATAAAAAAAACGAAAAGAAATGAACCGCTAGGGAGATAATGCAGTTAGGACAGATGTTTGTCTCAACATATTTTTAGGCAGCGTGGTGTCAGGTACTGTATAAAATCCTCACTGTGAGTTAATCAAAAAAAAAAAAACTTTATGTAGCCTACACATCCGTTAACTTCTGGAGCAAGCTGTGCTTTAATATGCAAAAAGAAATAACTGCAGTTTGTTTTGGTCATTAAATTGTTTTTTGCAGAAGAGCTCAGTCTCAGCTATGTTTAGCTAAAGAGTTCTAATGCAAGTCATGCAAACCACCCCACCCCCCTTTCAAGCCTCTGTCCTTCACACAAACAAGCAGGGAAGCCCTGTTCGTATCTAGGAGTCGTCCATATGTTGAATGCCCTTAACTCGGGGACTACCTGTAGCGACCAGCATTGGCTGGTGGTTGTTAGGGGTTATCTCTCTTGACAACCACCATTCACAATCCATTTGCCAAGGTAATCAACTTCTTGAGAGTTGGTTGTTACTATAGTAACAACTTTGTTATTTACTGTTGACGAACGCCTAAAATTTCTTTGCAAACACAGCTTGAATCCCTGTCTCCAGTCATCAGACAGTGTACAGAAATCTATTTTAGCATTGTGTAAGCAGACTGGTATCTGCTAATGAGTACAAAAAGCAAAATAACTGTAAGATGAAACATTTGTTAAACATTAGTAAAACAACAAAACAGAGCAAGCAAAAGCACAATCACTGTTTAAGTTCACACTAGTATTTTCTTTAAGAGGTTTTGCACGGTTAAACAGCACTTAGCCCTAAAAATGGTATGAATGGGTTTACCTTTTACTCCTTTTCTTCAGACCTTTCTTTAGTATCGCCATACATTTTTTTCAAACACTACAAACAGATAAGCCTGAAGCCAGAAAAGACAAAGGAGCCCATATGACAGGGTGAAAATAGTGCTCAGGAAAGGGAGGGGTAAAAGAAAAGACTGGGGTGAAGGGAGGGACATGGTCAGTTGAGGATAGTGAAGAGAATGTTTACCCGCCCACTTTTTTGGTGTAATAAGGAAAAGTAGGGGATTTCTGATTGTTATGTTAGTGGGTGCTGCTACTTTTCTTGAAGGCAGTGGTTTTGGAGGTGCTGGAGAGTGTGGGAGCCCCATCTATAATATGTTGTTCTCAGAGTTTTGAAAGGGGATAATAATAGGCGATTCTGTGTAGGCCGGGGAGGGGTCTGCATATGGTTGATACTGGTTACAACAGACCTATCACCAAAATGTTTACATTACATGAAAGGGTAGACAAATTTTTCATGTAAAGTAAAGATTTTTTTTTCTTTCTTTAACATCCTTTTTTTTAGGCCCTTTCTGTTTCGATCGCCACAGTGATCCAGATAGAATGGGAGTGCAGAGCCCCCTGGAATACCTAAGTCATGCATCCTATACCTATGTCGGCTTCTTCCACGCCGGGACAAGGACAGATAGCAGGACAGAGCGGGACCCAATCGAGGACATCTCCAGCAGGATCGAGGGATCTGGGGAATTAAAGGTAAAAGAGATTTTTTATCTTCAGTTTAGTTCCACTTAACATAACATTTGTAAAAATGAAAAAGAAGTCATGGTTGCAGCTTAACCCTACCCACAGAACAAACCGTGCTAGGGAGGAAACAAAGGGATATCATGTGACCTGAAATAATAAATACAGTAATTTTAAGGGTAAAAGAGTGGTTAAGGGTACAATAAAAGATTTGTTATTTTAATGGTCCTTTTTTTTTTAGCAGACAAATACAAAGCACAATGAACAGAAAGATCTAGTTCCAAAAGAGACACAATGACCCTGATTTATAAAAGCTCTCCAAGGCTGGAGAGAATACACTTTCAGAAATGAACTGGGTGATCCAGCAAACCTGGAAAGGATCTGGTCCAGGATTCAAAACATGTGCTAGCAAATAGAAAATTATTTTTAAAAATCCATTCCATGTTTTCTGGATCACCCAGTTCACTTCTGAAAGTGTATTCTCTCCAGCCTTGGAGAGCTTTCATAAATCAGGGCCACTGCATCCAATTTAAGAAATCATGAAGAATATATGTGTGTGTGTGTGTATTGGAAGAATGCAGGAGATTATTTTTTTAATACCATTCTTTTATCAGATTCTGTAATGAAAAATTGCAAAATAATGTGTAACAAAATTAAATATAAACATTTAAACATTTTCATGAACGTCAATTGAATAAACACTACATTGTTATCTAAAATAAAATATAAATTAGATATCTACGAATTGAAACTATCTACGAAATGAAAATTGCAAGACACGCTAAATTAAAGCTATCTGTACACTTGTGATTCAGCAGTTTGAAAGAAAAAGAAAATAGTATTTATAGAATTAGGATAATAGAATTGTTTTTTTAATTCAGCCATACAGCCATTCTTACCAACTATAATATTTACATACAAATATTATATATATATATATATATATATATATATATATATATATGTGTATGTATATTATCCTGTGTGCAGTTAGAACTGAGGAATTGTACGACGCGGATATTATGGATAAAATGACTTGCAGTGGTAAAAATTTGTTAACAGATGGTGAACAACACATGTGGCTTTTCTTGTGTTTATTAAAGCTGGATCAGAAAGAAGCCAAAAGTCAGTCTGACTGCTTTAAGTCACACTCATCAGCAGCGCTTACGCTATAACAGCCTGTCTTTCTCACCATGTACAGAAGCATCCTTGAGGCTTGAATCAACAGATCACTGCCAGTGGTCGTTTTCTATGATTATTACAAAGCTCAGTGAAAACATTGGCTATATATGTGTAGTTATGTTAGAGCATTTCCCGAAATAACTGGCAGATGCAAAGTCGGTAAATAATTCAACAACAAAGATCCTGTTCATGGATGTTCAATGAGTAAAAACTTTATATCAAACTTAGCCTGTGCCTTGGAGGTCAGGATGCCTGCAGCATAAGGCTGGCACTATCATAAAAGAAAAGCACAATAGTGAGACCTTAGGAGGTGTGATCTCAGTTGTGTTCTGCATAAAAGGAAATGGTATGCTTACAAAGAAACTCCCTACCGACAAAAATACACTTATTTAAATAAAAGGTAAAATAGAAGTTTTGGTTTTTACGCAAGTGATTTTTACTCAAAACATTAGGACTAATTAATTACATTACTGTTTACCATCTTTATAAATGATATAGAATTTGGGAATAAAGTACTATTTTTATGTTTATGTAATCAAATGAAGTCCATACAGGATGTCTATAATCTACAAGCAGACCTGGATGTACTGTTTGATTGGGCAGCCAAGTGGCAAATAGATAAGTGTAAAGTTAGGGGCTAAAAACATGCATGCTACATACTGTCTAGGGGGAATACATTTGGGAGAGTCAAAAATGGAAAAGAATCTGGGGGTTCTGGTAGATCATAGACTTACCAGACCATATCAGGTTTGCTGGATCACCCAACTTCACTAAAGGAGGGCCGGAAGCCAAAATAAAAGAAATAATAGGCAGAGAGTCAGCATGAGAGGGTAGTCATGGCAACCCCGGGGATTGAAAGGGTTAAGGAAAGTTCTAGAAGATAGGAAGGGGTCAAGAGGATTGATGGAGAGGTGGAAAGTGGAGGGGTGTGACAGGAGTTAAAAAGGTCAGGAAAGGGGAGGGATCAACTTAGTTGTGGCAAGTGGGGAAAAAGTTCCCACCCATCCTGGTTTAATGAGAATGGGGGGGAAAGGCGACAGAGGAGTTCATGGAAGGTAGTGGTTTTAAGTGCTGAGGAGTGGTGGGAAACCACCTTTGGTGTGGTGTCCTCTGGGATTTTAAAGGTTGATGGAAAAGGAGAGAGTGTGGTGGGGGCCAAGATGAGACATCTGTGTAAGCATGATATCGGCACCCAAGCCAGAGCGGAGCGTCTTGGAGCCAAAAATATCAGGCTATGACAGACTCGGATGCCCTTGAGTGTGGTGATGTTTGGTAATACCATGAACAGCAGAAAAAGCAGTTATGGTACTGTTTAGGTGTTATGTAGTTGTTTATAGGGAAGGAGGGGGAGATTGTTGGGGGGTGTAAGGAAAAGGAGGTGCTTGGGACCTACTCTGGTCATGAAAGTGTGTCTCTACCAGACTTAGAGAGCATTAATAAATCAGGCCCAATGTATTTATGCAAAGCATATCTTAACCCCCCCCAGCGATAATCCCAAGTGTGACTTGGGGTGGAATTCACTTGCAAAACGCGGTAACCCCGAGTCACACTCGGGGTCTCTTTAGAAGCCCCTCTTACCTGTGCCCCGCGCTCCAGAGGTGATCGGACGATCCCACTGTGATGCTGGAGGTCTGTCTGTTGGTGGGCGTTGCCGGGCCGGAAATTTAAAAGCAGATTACCGAGTAATCTGCTTTTAAATGCCGCATGGGTCCCGGGCACGCCGCTGCACCTATTATCAGTTAGATGCGATGCACCATACAGGATTTCTGCATGGTGCATCATATCTAACTGGTGATGCGAGCAGCAATAGTAAATTCCGGGGGTGATGCCAGTGGTGTTTGGAAAATTTTAGTGAGAAATTTTTAATAAAATAGTTTTTGTTTGGTAAATTACATTGTTGTGGTCTATTATTTCAATACTTTTTATAATTATGATTTATTATATTATAATTTATGATTATAATATAATAAATTAATATAATTATTATACCCAGGAGTTAATCCTAAGAATTACAGGCCCACAATATAAACAAAAATTTCTAAGCAAAAAAATACGGTCACTTTTTGCATCAAAAAACTGACAGAATTAGAACGCTAGGGGGGTTAAAACTAATTTTTGTGTGGAAACCATCTTTTTATACTCTTTTAGCAATTTCCTATAACTGAAAAACTTGAGGTATTACCTAACCAAAATCTATCAGTGATTCATTCATTTTCATTTTTCTTTATTATATTTCATTATTTTTCATATTTCCAGTAAAAGATGGTTTATCCCTCGAACGGTAACCTGGAGTGTGATTTGGGGTAAAAAAGTTACTAAGAGCGGTATCCCGAGTCACACTAGCTAAAACATGTAAAACAATAGTAAATACAGTCTTACCTGATCTACCGTCATCTTCCTTCTCGATCTCCGTCTTCTTTCTTCCTCCCGTTGGCGTCCTCTGCATCTGATGAGTCACTGGGAGTTCCCGGTGACGTCATTCAAATCTATTTCTATTGCATTCAACTGAATGCAATACAGTGAATTGATATGTGTAAAATCAGTTCATTGTCTTTCATGAACATTTATTTTATAGTATATCATAATAATATGAGTATAATTTATTTTTTTTAATGTAAATTTAATTTATTATTTTGACATGATTTTGTGTTTCAAACTTTATTATACTCATACTAATATATTATACTGTAAAATAAATTTTCATGAAATCAATGTACTCCTTTTAGACAAATAAATCCGGACAGAAATGAACCGCCCAGGAGGTTAATAAACAATAGAAATTATATGTGATTGTATGAAAATTGTGGCTGTATTGATCTGTATTATAGAGAAGTACAGTATATATATGAGATTGAAAAATTAGGTTGGAATTTCAGATGACTTACGTCCAACAAATGTCTGATGCATATGTATAGACTTAAAATAAAAAAGGGGTTCAATTTATACAATATTATCTATCATTTAATTCTTATCATATATTATTGCTATCTCGTCTACCTTTATATATGGTACACTATTATACAGTATAATATTTTATATATGTATATATTGCTTTTTAGCCCCAACTACCTCTAAACTATTCCTAGAACCTAGTTTACTAAAAACTGCATTTTTGGGTTTGCCATAAACTGTATAACAATTGGCAATTGGGAAAACTAAGCCCATAAGCTGTTTTTATCTACAGTCAGCATAAAACCTATGATTTTTGGTAGTGTTAGAATTTCCTGCTATCCCCTGCCCCTCGCAAATTTGCAAAGGTCCTTGGCGAATATGGGCTGCTTCACTTTCCAAAATGAATGTGCAGAAGGTGTGAAGATGCTTTTGAAGGTTTAAATATTATCGTTATGCAGTGTTAAAAATCATTGCCTGAATAAAATGATCATTTGTATACAGAACATAGTGACATAAACATGGTAGCGTAAAAGTGGAATAATTTGTAATAATAAAGGTGTGATGATTCCCTTAAGCCGGGATAGTGCAAACCCCAAAATACGTAAATAGTGAAAAAGTACAGACAAGCAGGGTTTTCTAAGGCAGACAATATACTGTATTCATTGATAGGTTCTCATAGAATACAATACAAATCACAAAAAAGTAAGGCTCTCATAACGTAAGGATCTGTGATCCTTACATTGTCGTGATTTGTATTGTATTCTTTGAGAAGCGATCGCTGAATACAGAATATTGTTTGCCTTACAAAAAACCCTGCTTGCCTATATTTTTCCTCTATTTCTATACAGAACATCACTTTAGTGATGTGATAGTGAGCATGTGCTCATGCAAAAAGAGGAAATAACCTGCTACTATCAAATCCCATGTGATTTCAGACAATTATTAGCAAATTTTTAGATGTTTATCCAAATGCGTGCTCCTAAGTGTTTAGATGTAACTCTTTACTAGTTCATCCTTTTGATTGGAAAGAAGCTAGGTGTGAACATAGCATTCTTACTGATTGGAACCTTTATTGAATGTTCTGAGAAAGGAAAACAAAAGTGAAAAGGATATATATTTGAAAATCTGCTTTATTTGCCTAGATATATTAGAAGAGAAACGTGTTAAAAAATGTGCTCATCTTTTGCAAAAGAAAAATGTAGATGTTCCACTACAAAAATGGGTTTTCATTCTATTGTATGCAGTTCAGCTTGGAACTAAAAGACAGCCAACTGATTCATCGTTCCTATTATTCAGCAAGAGATCAGGTCTCAGGTTTTTGTTGTAATAGTGTCATAATATTTATTTTTTTAGTGATTTTGAACCAATTCTATACATTTTATAAACATTTCATAATAATTATGGATTTATTATATGGCAAAATTTGAGAAGAATACATAGGTGCAAAAACTAAATAAAATAATGAGTACTAAAGATGACATAGGTGGAGTGTGTTTCCATGCCAAAAATGTTGTGTTTATAAAGAGCAGAGAGGAAACAACCATAGATGTCAGGAGGTATTGTGATTATTAATATGTGATATTAGGCCACGAAAGAAACAGGAAAACAAAAAAGCAGTATAAAAAAAAGTATACAAAAAAGGCAGCTAAAAGCAATGCCATTGTCCATGCTGCATTGTATTTACCCACCTTTGACAGTTACAACCTGGAAATAAAATGGAATTAATTTAGAATGCTATTTGTGCCCAAGTGTTTGAACATTGAAACTCTAAAACATGTACACTAGTGTCGGTCGAAAATTTCACTATTCGATTCGACAGCTATTCAATCGAATAGTGAGAAATTGTTCGGGTGATCGAATGCCGAATTTGAACACCATTGAAGTCAATCAGATTGCGCTTGCAGCCCTTTACTAGTAGTGTAGTGCCCCAGGGATCACACAATCTTCTCAATGATTGCAGCCTTGGCTGCATTCATTGAGTAGCTCAGTGTGCAATCCCTGGGGCACTACAGGTAAAATAACCTGTAGTGCCTCGGGGATCGCCTGCAGTCACAGCTGTGACCGCATGTTCCCATGGTCATGTGACCGTGGGAACTGAACTGCAGATAAACTCTGAAGTTCCACTACAATCCCCGGGGCACTACAGTCAATTAACCTGTATTGCCCTGGGGATCGCACACCTTTCTTCCCCCCACCTTTTGTTTTCTGTATCTACCTATCCTAATCATATCCTCCACTTTCTTTCCCTTTATTTTCAAAACATCTAACCTTTTGCCCTGCTCCCCACATTCATGCGGGCCCACGCCTAGCTCTTTCCTCGAAGGCCTCTAGGCCTTTTTTTATATATAATAACAAAGTAATACATATATTATTTTTAGGACAAAATAGGCTTTCTTTGGTGACAATGCTGTGCATTATTTTACAATAAAAAAATCTACCTAATTCTGTATAAGCTAAAAAAATGATTACTTAAAAATATATTGTATCTAAAATTTCTACAAAGCACAGCAAAGGTATTTCCATAAAAAATATACTTTTTTTTCAAATGAAACACTAAAAATTGGTAATATTATTGGTTGGAAGAATGCAGGAAAGTAAAAGTTAAAGGAAAAATGGAAGATGAACAGAACTAAGGCTATGTATGGATGATAAATGATGAAATATAAACGATTTTTTCTTCTATATGAGATCAGTTGATCAACTGACAACACTTTTCAGTTTCATTTATCTGAAGATCAAAGTAATCTTCAGATTAATGAAACAGAGTAGATACAAATGTAACAATGTTGTTACTTTGTTTTTGGCAGAATATGTTTTTGAAATCTGCAAGCTGCTCTGTTTTCACAGAAGCACTCCTAGTTCTTTTTAAAGGCTGCAATTGTAAGTTCACTATAACCAACAGACTCAAATTTATGTTGCTAAAGCTTAAGTGAAGCCTAAGGCAAAATGAATACACTGGAGTGAAAACAGCAAATAGTTAAAGTATTTTCTTTTCTTTTGTATAGAGAAGAAAATGGTACAATACATAGATTTTTTTGTTGTCATTTGTATCCCATTCAAGAGATTTACCTTCACTTTTTGTCCTGTAGATTTAACAGACAATGAAAAAACATATTTTGAAAAAGGTACATATATTTTTTATGTAGATGTTTATTAAGCACTTTGCTATTCATCTCTGTTTAGTGTACGCTATTTCTGTACTTTGTATTTTAATTTTCAATAACTTATTACCTAAATAATTTAATTTTCTATACAAAAATCAATACAATTTTTTTAAAAAAAGCTGCTAGCTGTTAAAAAATTCCATTTTAGTCTTTAAATAATATTATTATACTTTCTATCCCAGTTACAATCATCACCAAAAGTAACAGAGAGAGTGAACCTCCCTAGCAGGGACAAATGAACATTAGATACCTGTGAACAGAATTCCACACAAGAATTTCCAGAAATTATATTTTTTAGATACCAACAGCTGCCTACACCAAGTAAAAAATATCTCCCTCTCTGGTAGTATCTAGTAGTGTTGGTCGAATAGCTCACTATTCGATTCGACAGCTATTCGGCCGAATATAGCAAAAAAATTTGGGTGGTCGAATTCGAATTCGAATCCCATTAAAGTCAATGGGAGAAAAATTCGGGTTTGTTTCAGCACTGTGTAGAGCTTCTACAGCCTCCATACCCGAATTCGAACAGCCATATTCGGGTCGAATATAGGGACAACCCGAATTCGAACATCAACACTAGTATCTAGTCTCAACCATTTTTTTAAACATTAAAATCTAAATAAAGCTAATCAACTACTGAAGCAAGAGGGTGGTTAAAAACTATTGTATAGCAATTACCTAGCAAATGTTTCAATTAAATCAAATACATTTTGAGTTGGTATTAAGTTTTTACCAAAACTCCCCCCCCAAAAAAATCAACAAGTGTATGCAAAAAACATGTTTACTGTATTCTGTGCTCTGACATCAAATGTCTCCACAATCCTTTCTATATACCAGCTTCCAAAGCTTGTTAATTTTCAGTATCTAGGCCAAGAAAAACAAAGAATTACCAGGAGGTAGTTGGAAGGCCCTGGCCAGCACCAGTATTCACTAGACACCAGCCCCCCAATCTAACACTAGTTTGTCTCCCAGCACTCAGTTGCCCCCAGTGCGCAGAGGATGGTGTCTGGGGATGGGTCATCAGTTGATTAGGACCCCACAGGTAAACAGTACAGGAGTTACCTGGTAATCCAGAAAACAATCCCACCAAACGAGGTACAAGGGAGTAGGCGCAGAGTCGGGGTCACAGAGAAAACCCTGCAGAGGGCAGAGGTTTGTACAGGCTAAGTACAAGCAAAATGTCAAGGAACAGGCAATAGTCAGCAACAGAAAAACACAAAAGAATCATTTGTTTTTTACATTTTTATTAAAAAAGTATAAACAGCCTTTTACAAATAAAAGAAAAAACATTTCCTAGAGTACAGATAATAGAAATAGATACACAAATTATATTAAAGTACCAATGCCGAACAGACAATTTGAATAATTTTTTGTATATTTAATTCAAAGAATCAGGGCACATTTTTAAAAAAAAAAAAAAAGTCTATGATCCAATGTCCGTTTTGTAGCAGAAAAAGGAACATAAAGTCCATTTCATAGCATAAAAAAAGAACATATATACAAGAAAGTATGGAGTCCGTTTGTAAAAGGTAAAACAAAAATTTTGTCGGACTGACCACCACCCCCTGGTATAGGGACTCCCTGGATTACCTTGTCCTTTCTTAATGATGACAGGAGTGGTTCCAAGGCACAGATAAATAGAAGAGGAGAGAGAGGGCATCCTTGTTTAACTCAGGACTTGAGTAGAACATCCGATATCTGATAAGAAGCCATTGATTAAGACTTTTTGCTAGAAGCACCACTGTAAAGACATTTGATTTGGTTAAGTAGTGTGACAGGAAAAAACATTTTTGTTCAACACTTTCCACAGATAGATAAGTGAAACTCTATCAAACGCTTTTTGGAAGTCTAAGGACAAAAAGGCCAATTTTTGCTTTCTCTCATTTGGGTACCATAGCACATCTCTCAGTAAATTTAGACCATCGTGCATTTCTACCCGGGATCCCACAGACCTGATCACCCTGGATAACATTGTCAACAACTTCTTTGACTCTATTTACCAGAATCTTGGAGTAGATTTTATAATCTGTGTTGAGCAAGGTGATGGGACGCCAGTTCTCCAAGTCTGATAGGTCACCTTTTTAGGGATCAGAGTGATGGAGCTCCATAGCCAGGAGTCTGGAGGCCTGTTAGATGACAAAACTTCACGGAAAATCAGTCACAAATATTTTTTCAGGAAATCCCAAAATGACAGATATAATTCAATAGGCAAACCATCATAATCTGGACATTTATTTATGGCAAACCTCTTGATGGTAACTAATAGCTCTTTTTCACTCGGAAAAGACTTGTTGGTCAACATGATCTAATTTAAGCTCCAAGGCACCTACCACCTCCTAGGGGATGGTTGGATCTATCTCCTTTTCCCTAAAGAACTCTGAGTAGAAACTCTGAGCCTCCTTTAACATGTCAGATATTGTCCTTAACCTTATACTTTATCCTTTTTTGTATGTTTTGTTTTAAACTGATTGTTTTTTTAAAGAAAAACCTGGAGCATTTTTTTCTCATATTTTCCACTTTTGCATTGTAAATAATTTGTCTCCCTTTAGCAGTGATGGCCTCTGCTATTTCATTTTTTTAATTATTCATTTACTCCTCCATTGAGATGCCCTTTTTGCTAAACTTAAAAAAAGTTTGGAGCTGTGGGTTTAGCCTCTGGAACCATTTACTTTCCTCCTTGCTTCCTGTATTCCTTTCTGAATAAAGAAGGACCTAGTTTACTTTTTGATGATATCCTACCAATTTATGAGGTTGGGAAATTTGCATATGTCCCCCCACTATGACTTGTATGCTAATGTGTATTTACATAGTTACATAGTAGGTTAGGTTGAAAAAGGACCATCAAGTTCAACCAATAGGGAAATAAACATATCCCAGATATAAAACCCTATTAGACCAGAGGAAGGCAAAAATAAAACCCTGGTACAATTTGTTTCAACAGGGGAAAAAAAATTCCTTACTGATTCCATGAGGCAATTGGATTTCTGACCAATGCTTTGTACAGGGGCAGGATAATGTCTCCATCTCTGCAGTCTATTCCTCTTTTAAAACAAGAAAGTACTTTGCTAGCTTTAGATATTGCAGCTTGGCATTGCATGCTGTTATTAGGTCTATGATCTACCAGAACCCCCAGATCCTTTTCCATTTCTGACTCCCCCAAATGTATTCCCCCCTGGACGGTATGAAGCATGCATGTTGTTAGCTCCCAAGTGCATAATTTTACATTAATCTATATTAAATGTCATTTGCCACTTGGCTTCCCAATCAAACAGTACATCCGGGTCTGCTTGTAGATTATAAACATCCTGTATGAACTTAATTCCATTACACAGTTTGGTGTTATCTGCAAACACAGAAATTGTACTTAATCCCAAATTTATCCCAATCCCAATTAAATTGTATTTAATCCCAAACTCTTGATCATTTATGAAGATGTTAAACAGTAAAGGTTCCAACACTGAACCCTGGAGTGCACCACTAATAACCTTAGATCATAGAGTATGAATCATTATTTACAACTTTTTTGATGTTTCCATTTACAGATTGAGTTTTCTAAACCTATCAACCCTAAAGACCTTTCCAACTATGGACGTTAAACTAACGGGTCTGTAGCTACCTGGTAATGACTTTGCTCCCTTTTTGAAGATGGGAACCACATTGGCCTTACGCCAATCCATCGGTACCTTGCCAATGACTAAAGAGCCTTTAATTAGAAATATTGGCTTTGAAATAACTGAGCTCAGCTCTTTGAGGACACATGGATGTAAGCCATCAGGTCCTGGTGCTTTGTCAACCTTAATTTTTCCCAGCTGTTTCCCAATCATATCAATTCTGAGCCATTGTGAATGGCAGTGACATTGCTATTATGAATTTTGACTTGAGCTCTGCCATTTTCCTTCGTGTACTCAGAGCTAAAAAAAAAAGTAAATGTAAATTACTAATCAGTAAAAAAGTGTTTAGTAAATCTGCCTTATCTTTATCCCCAGTTACCAACCAAGCAACATCCTTTAAGGGGCCTATATGCTCAGATCTGAACTTTTTGCTATTATTATATATTAAAAATTTTTGGGGGTTTGCCTTACTTTCTTTTGCAATATGTCTTTTATTTTGAAGTTTTGCACATTTTATCCCCTTTTTACATCTTTTGTTATTTTCTTTATAGGTTTCAAATGATGAAGGTGATCCTTCATTTTTATATATTTGGAATGCCCTTTTCTTGTTCCTTATGGCTTTTTTAACATTGACTGTAAGCCACATATGTTTTACTTTTAGCCTCTTAAACTTATTACCCATTGGAATATATTTTTCAGTTTGCTTTTGTAGAACAGACTTGAAACATTCTCATTTCTGTTCTATGATCTTTGAGGACAATATTGTCTCCCAGTCCAAGTCACAGGGAGCCGCCCTTAATAATGGAAAATTTGCTCTCTTAAAATTAAATGTTTTTATCTTTCCTGATTTTGCTTCCTGTTTACAGTTTACATTAAATAAAATCATATTATGGTCACTGCTACCCAGATTCTCTTATATTTGCACATTTGTTATAAGCTCTGCATTGTTAGAAAGAACTAGGTCCAGCAGAGTATCATTTCCAGTTGGGGCTTTTATAAACTGTACCATAAAATTATCTTGTAATAAATTCACATATTTCCTCCCTTTTGCTGTTTCTGTAGTGCCATTACTCCAGCCAATGTCAGGGTAGTTGAAATCTCCCATGATTAAAACACTTTCACTTTTTGCTGCTTTTTCTATCTGTGCTAGTAGTTGATTTTCTATTTCTTCCTTAGCACCGGGGGGCCTATAGCAGACTCCAATCAATAATTGAGTGTTATTGTGTTTTGACCCCAGGATCCACTAGAAGCATGGTATGTAGCCTCCAGATCCTTGGTCCCTTGGATGTAACTGATAAGTTTAGATGAATGTACAATACCCTATATTCTGAGAAAATGTTGTTTTGGAGAGTGATTTTCCCTGGAGTGATAGAGCGATGGCAAAAACAAAAGTCAATTCGAGACTTACTTATATTGCTGGACCTCCTGCAAGTTGAGAACAGCCATCATGTTTTTCAGCTGTTCAGATGTTTTATCATGCCTTCTTGTTCTACAGGCTCGCTTTTCACCTGGTAATACGCAGTTAAAATCACCACAAACAATTGCAGGGGAGGAACCTGGAACAAAGAACTGTATGGTATTAGGCAATTCAGCTCACTCATTTTTATCTGGGGAGCAGTAGATATTAAACACCCTGAGTTCCTTCCCCCTAAATTTCACAGTGGCCATCAAAGCTCTCCCAGGTACTATCCCAATAAATGATGAAAAGATGACTTTGTTCCCCTTTGCAAGGATACCAATACCTGTGGCTGAATTTCCATTGTCCCTCAACCATACTGAAGGGCCATGAGTCCAGGATTGTCTGAGTTGTTCAAAATTCAGGTGGTGGTCTTTTTTGCACTCCTGAAGACAAAAAAAATTCACATTTAATGCTACTTAATTAGTTAAATATTGCTGCCCTCCGTACAGAGCTTTTCAGACCCCTGACATTAAGGGAACAAATTTTAAACTTCCCAGTTTTCAGAGTGGTAGTACTCTATACAGACACTGGGTGCTGGACTGAACGGTCCCTCATCTGAGTTGGTCAAAAGTGGAATTGCCGCAGACAGTGGAACCTGTTGACTCAGTCAACTTCTCAATGAGACCTGAAGAAGGTTCCTGGTCATCAACCTGTGCTGATACGCCAACTACACCTGATATTTCACCGCCGCTGCTCTTTATTGTGGTTTCTTCCTTGTCCGAACTAGACCAGACTCACTCCTGGTACTCCTTTGTCCAGGTGTCGGGGGGTCAGTTCTGGAGACTCCTCCACTGGTCTGGCTTCACCATCTGGAACAAGTTCAGGACTGCTTGGTAAGGCTTCCATCTCCTCCTCCTCATCCACTAGCTCTGACTGAGATGGTGCTGCAGGCGCTTCAAACACTGGGTCAGCCTGAAGGTATGCAGCTACCTCCAGCCATATGAGCAGCGATAGCACCCACACCCCCTGACCACAGATCTTTGGCCGCTGGTGCAGTGGAGGCGACATCTGCCCATGATCTCTTACTCTGATGTGGACACCCTTTAAACAGATGAGTAGAACTTCTGCACAGGTTTAACACCGATTTCACAGGACAGTTTTTAGTTTAGTTAACAGTTTTTTTGCATCTTTTGCAGAGAGAAAATTCTGAGGTGCATGATCTTTCTGTACACTTTCTACAAAAACTGGCATCCCAGGGTAGAACAGCAAATCTCGTCCCGGGGCAAAAGAGGAGGGAGGGTGTTTCAAGCCGCCAGTTCCCCCAAGGTCAGACTTGAGCTTGACTCTATACTGAATTTTGCCATTCCATATATCACAGACAATGTAAACTTTCTTGGGCTCAGATACAGGAGTAATTGTAGAGGAAGGTTGTGATGTCATCTTCTTTTACAAATACTTTCTCCTGTGAGTACAAAAGTACAAACTCCCAGCCATCAAAGTCATCAATTTCTAGCTGTTTTTTCAGATTATTGTGCAGATTATTGCAAGCACCTATTTCAAGTGACATAATAAAATGTTCTGACCTGGCCTTTGTTTTTGCAGGCAGTGGATATCCTTTTTGTTCACTGAATTTTTCCACCAGCTATTGGTCCACAAGTTTTTGCAAGGGGAACACTCCTCTTTCATTCTTTGGCACCAGAATTCTGAAGGACTGGTGTTCTTTCTCATCCTTAGCACTTGCATATGAGATAATAAGGCCTCTCCTCTTCTCACAAGGTCCTTTTTCCTATTCAAAATAAACTGAAAAAGATAAACTACAAAGAAATAAATCCTAGTAGCAATCATTCCTCACAAATTTTCAAAAAGCCTGTCCCAATAGCAGCATAGGGGCTTGACGTACCCCCCAAGGCCGAGACAGGCTACTCGCCTGCCGTTCCTCCAGCACACATTAGCCCAGCTAACGCTACAACAGGAACTGGGGACTGGGATCAGAGAGGCTATAAAGCCCCAGCAGCCAATGGCAGCATGGGATTGCTTAGGAACCACTCTGGTAATCAGCTGCAGCATAGCTCCAAATCCCCTTTAGATGTACAGTCTCAGTGCAGGGGATGCTAAGAGGGAAAACACAGCTAAAAGGAGACAAGGATGCTGCAACCACAGAGCTCTAAATCCTAGAACTCCTATGCTGCTGCGAGCGCCGCCGCTGGAGGGAATAGGCAGAGCATGCTCTACTGCAATGAGACATCTCTTGTTATTGTCGGCTCAAAGAGAGTCTTCTAACAGTAGTACTATTTGACAAAAGAGACATGTGATCCCTTTTTTGTCAAATAACTAACTCATTGGCTCCTGGGGGCTTTTTGCTTCAGCTCTAAACTGTATGTGCCGTGTAGCTTAAAGCCAGCCGTTGGTGATAAGGAAACTCCCAATATGCGTATATTGAGGAGAATCACTGTCTCCATAGAAGTCCGCTATGGAGTTGGTAGTGAAAATGACGCCTTCTACAATGACTACACAGGATAAGTATGGACCATAATCGGCAAGTATGCTGTGCATTTTAGCTGATGATGGAAGAATCTCAGCAACCACCAAGTTAATACCACTTTAAGTGAGAGTTAAAACATTATGTGAATAAAAAAACGTTTTAGACCATTGCCACTGTACCTGGAAAAGAGAACAATAGTAACCAATAACAATAATTTACACACATCGGGGAACTTTGAAGACAAAGCAGCATTAAGCAGCAATTAGAGAGTTGGTCAGATCCTTCACAGTGGACTTCTGGATCTCACACTGAAATATATTCTGAAAACTCAGCAGCTCTGTTGGAAAGTCTGGAGATAAATCTTTCTGATAATATTGTTGCAGCTGTGTTGCAACTCTAAACGTTTCATCATCAGCAAGCACTGCAGGCTAAAGGATTTTAAATTGCTCAGCTACAGCATTCATGCCACCAAATCTACTGCACAAGTGAGCAATGATGATGTCTAAACTGATGTAAAAAATTGCAGCGTTGAATCAGCTTTCTGGACCCTCCAATCTTTTATCATCACATAACTCATTGCAGTAGCATTTGACTTTTGCAATTCTTTTTACTCTCAAACTTTTTAGAGATTCCCCATTTTCTTAAAAGAGGTGGCAGTTTTGCTTCCTTAAAATTATTTCTGAAGTTGATAACATCTGCGGTGGCATTGTTTATTAAATGAGGTACTTTGGCCAGATCCATTTTCTGTGACGGTCTGAATTTGTATTGTCTAATATTTTGTTCTATAGGACATCATGGAAAAAAAACTCACAAGACTCACATTGTTTTAGAGCATAGAGCACCTCATAGTTCTTTTAATGTATATCAAGGTTAGTATGACAAATCCTTTGTAAAATCTAGAATATATATATATATAGTCTATGAGTTAAGGACATCCGACATATGGACAACTCCCATTTATGAACAGGCTTCCCTCCTAGCTCATGTGCAGAAAAGAGGCTTGATGGGGGGGGTTAAATGATTTGCAGAAATCTTTTGCTAAACACAGCAGAGGTTGAGCTGAGAGCTAAGAGCTGAGCTGATCTTTAACATCTTGTAACTCTTTAATGACCAAGACAAACTCTGTTTAGTTTTGCATATGAAAGCACAGATTACTCCAGAAGTTAATGAATGTCTAGGCTCCATAAAGTTTTTTTTTGCTTTGTTTATGATTAGTTCACAGTGAGGGTTTTAAACAGTAACTGGCACCACGCTGCCTAATATTATGCTGAGACGAACATCTGTCCTAATTACATTTATTAAGTTATTATTATAAGTTAAGTACCTGTTCCGACTTACATACAAATTCAACTTAAGAACGGGAAATTCAAAATTTTGTATTGAGTTCCTTTGCATTGAACTCAATACAAAAAAGCTGTATTGAGTCCAATACAAAGAAATCCTTATATAATATATATAGTTGTATTATATATAAATTATATAAGCTACTGTACATTACATTGTACACTATTTTTTTTAAAACTTTTTTTTAGTTTTTTTTTTAAAGATTTTTTTTTTAAAGGTTTTTTTTATGTTTTATAAAAAAAATTATTATTAAATTTATAAAATTTTGGACATATTTCGGTGAGTTATGCGGTAATTCGGTGAATTATAAGTAATTTTTGAGTAATTCGGTGAATTATAGCCTACAATCTAAAATAAATTTCAATGCAAAAAATGTAACACTTTTTGCATGGAAGTTTGGAAAGAAGAACCCTGTTCGGACATATTTCTGTAAGTTACAGGTCTACAATTTAAAAAAAAAAATTCATGAAAACCTGTAACGCTTTTGGAACAGAAATCTAGACATCAGTGTAACGCCCAGGTGGTTAAAGTATAGAATGGTTACAAAGACTTTCTTTCAATAATATACAAATGTAAACTTATTACCAATTCTTATATTAGCATCATCATAGCCCTACAGTGATTTTGTTCAGAATTCAATACTAAATGCTGATTATTTCCACCTTAAAAAAAACACAAATATAACTAAATTAATTCATTAAAAAGTTTAGCACCAGCACAGAACTAGTTCTCTCTGATCCCACAGCAAGAACACACGTATGGTAAAAACTCACAATTTGAGATGAACCTTTTGTAAGAAAAGGTCAGACTGTGCTTGATTTAAACCACAGTTATAAGCAGAGAAATACTTTCTTCAAGTTATCTCATCTCTATACACATGAATCAGCACCCCCAGATGCTTTTTATTCACAGAAGCTCTACCACAAAGTGCAAAGTGTAAAGGAACAAATAGCATATTTAAATGTATTACTGTAAGACTAATATTATTAGAAAAATAAGAGACACTCCTATATTATACTGTAAGAGCAGACAACACTATAATAAAGCATAGCGCTTGTATGTGACTTTGCTCCAGTTCCTGGTCATTGTTGTCTGTACAATTTATTTTACAACTATTAAGACCTTCAGCACTTTTGTCTTTTATCAGCACAACCCTCAAAACACCTCATACAGAATTATATTTTGACATTAACACCTTTGAACAGCAACATATCAGTAAATGTAACATAATTGGCCAATTTTTAATATATTTTGCATTTAATATCTATGATGATTGCATGAAACTGTAAGGTTTTAATTTCAGATACAATTCAATGTTCTTCTTACTTTGCAAGGATACCTATTATTTCATTTTGTATTGTGGGACTCAGGTATCCAACTATGTGCCCTTAGGTAATTGAAGAAACGCCTTCAGTACATGGTCATACTGTGCAGGCAATTCAGAAATGGAGAGAAAATTGCCATTATGGCTTTGCCCTAATTGCTCGCTGGGTTCTGTGAAGGCTAGATGAGCCATTATCATTGTCAGGGTGTCATTAAATATTCTTTGTATGACCTCAGAAAAGATGTCTTCAAAATGTTTCTGTCTTAAAATGTGCTTCTCATTTGCTTATATGTTCTACAGAGAAAATACCAGGACTTGCTACCTAGCAACTTATAAACTTTGACCAGTATTTGTAAGTGTTTTACTATTTACTGTTCTAGGAAGAGCACAACATGCTTTTCTGAAACCTTTAATACAAAATGAATATATAAATATACAGAGTACTCTCATCTACAGCTGAACTAGTTGGTGTACACTCTCATCAATTTATCAACTTACCTAAACCTAGCAACAGAAGATGAAAAAAAAACTATAAATAGTAGATCAGTTTATTTTCGCTTTTAAATTTGTATTTTTAACAGCTAAGATATTAATAAGTGGAACTTGTGTTTGGGTGGCCGTTCTTCCAGAATAACCAATATATCTAATTAAACATAATCTTACAATTGATATCCAAAAATCATCTGATTGTGCATTTCTTAAATCTTTGAGAATATTTGTATATTTGAGTCTGTCTTGATATTTATCTCCTGGTATCCACTGCACTTCCGTTCAGTTTGGAAAATAATTAATAGCACCTTGATTCAATCAAAGCAAGAGGTCAACTATAATTTCAGGTAAAATAGTAAAATAGATATAAAAAAGAAAAGGATGACCCAACCATTATGTTTTTTTCATCTTTTTATCTTTAAGTCAAAGTTTCTCCAAAAAACGTTTACTTTTTTAACACTATTTATTAAGAATTTATTAAAAATTAAAAAAATAAAAAACTTTCATCACTTTTCTACAGTCACCTACCTTTGTAATTTTTCCCAGCATTGTACCATCTTTTAAACTTTAACTGTCTGAGGTTTTCTAATGAATCAGGGCATAGGCAGATCTAACAATCACATTCTGCTCTCCTTCAGCCTCTTTAACGGTGTTAATCAGTTCCAGGGTCAGTCACAGGGTTCCTTCTTCATTCCTCATAGTCGTGGCTATAGTTGGACATCAGGAGCGTTCTGCATCAGTCACACTAGTACGCCATTCTCGAACATTTCAATCTATTAATAGACAACTCTACGAGACAGAGCGACACCACAGTGTAACAACTTCCATACATAATTGTAAGGTCTACTGGCTTGCCAGACAGACTAGTCACATGATTTTGACTTTTTCCAATGGAAATATAAAAGTGCAGAAACTTTTTGAAGGCCCCCTCATATATCTCTCTGGACTCTGGACCTGAGGTGCACCAAATTCTTGAAAATTCCGAAATTTTTAAAGTTTTACCTACCTCCACACACAGATCAGTCTTCCTCTCGCAGTACCGTGGACATCTGGCACAGTTCTAGGGAGCAGGCAGCAGGGACGTCTCAATGTGTATTTAGTTTAGCAAGCAAGAAATAACAGCTGTTTCTGCAGAACATTAAAACATCAAAACATTAGTGGCAAAACATTAGTGGCCAAACAGTGTAATGCAGTAGTGTTGGTCGAATAGCTCACTATTCGATTCGACAGCTATTCGGCCGAATATAGCAAAAAAATTCGGGTGGTCGAATTCGAATTCGAATCCTATTAAAGTCAATGGGAGAAAAATTTGGGTTTGTTTCAGCACTGTGTAGAACTTCTACAGCCTCCAAACAGATGTAAAAAGATACATTATAAAAGGATACATAAAAAGATACATTGTAAAAAGATACATTATAAAAGGATACATAAAAAGATACATTGTAAAAAGATACATTGTAAAAGGATACATAAAAAGATACATTATAAAAAGATACATTGTAAAAGGATACATAAAAAGATACATTATAAAAAGATACATAACACTATTCCATACCTCTGGACTTCACATGAATATTAAAGAGCACCTGTCAAATCAATATTAGGCTAAAGCTAGGTACACACTTCCAATAATTATTGTTAGAAAATGAACGATTACGACCGATCAACGATTATGCACCATTATACTTGAACAATCATATTGTGCACAATTCTGTACATGCTGTAACAATATGATTGTTCATATATAATCCACCAACAGTGTCCACACGCTAGATACAATCGTTTGAACGATGCAGGGAGGGACATGTAAAGGAGAAAGTGTACCGCAGAAACATGCACAATCACTGAACGACCGTACACATGATAGATAGTGAAAGATCGTCGGCCAATCAGATCCACCGTGGCGGTCGTTCATTTTCTAACGACAGTCCTCGTTCGTCGGTGTCCTTGGTCCCTTTTTTTGGCCAATCGGTTGGTCATCGGTTGTTTCTAACGATAATTATTGGACGTGTGTATGCAGCTTTAGTCTACATGGACTGCATTCCCATGGGCTAATCTACACCAGGACGTTTCCTTCAGGCACGTTTTTGAGCGTTATCTTAAATGTTGCTTGCAACATTTAAAAAATTAAAACGCTTCCATTGAACTCAATGGAGGCTTTTTCAAGCGTTTTTAAGCTTTTATGAAAGCTTTCATTGAAAACAATGGGGGCTTTTATAAACATTTTTAGCAGGACTTTGAAATCTGGAAGCCCCCTTTAATAAGGAGACTGCCAGATCTCCAATTTTTTTTTTTTTTCCTCCCGAATTTTTGCTGTTGAATGCAGCAAAATTCGGTTCGGGTATACCCGAATTCGAACATCAACACTATAATGCAGTGCCTGTATTGAAAATGTGATCCGAAATTCATCCTGGGAAACTAAAGGACCCGGATTATCGGTGGCCGGATTTTCGATTGTCATCCTGTATACATTATCTGTAATTATATTGAAGAATCCATATTCTTGCATTTTAGGTACATAACTAAATATATATTAACTTTTCGTACTGATAATGGCAGCTTCTGTCCACCTAAACTTACTAAAATGACATCAGAAAGGTTAAAATGCTCAACACAGAAAAACATGACAAACAAATTTATTAAGGGGTTTTAAACAACCAACAAAGAGATATGAAAAAAATAAGTATTGGTATCCATCTAAACAAATACACACCTGCAGGAACTTAAAAAAAAGATTGAATTTCTGCAATAATCCATAAAGCTTTGATTAAGTAAGCCATTCACATTTACCACAATGGTACCGATATTATCAATCCACAATGGTAACTAAACATACTCTCGGAGGGTCTGCTGACACTGCACTGTTAACAAAGTAATAGATGCATTTCAAGAAATTAAGTAACATTGACTTTTTACTGCTAGCTGATGCCTTTGGCAATTCCCAATAACTTGGGGTGAATGAAAATATTGACAAACGTCAGAGTTCCAGTTACATTTAATGAGATTTAAGCTGTCTGAAATTTTAAGGACAAACAACATTTATTAAACTGCATCATAAATGATAAACTGTGATTGTGCTACATTTATATGGGTTAGATTTTAATTCAGAAATGTATGTTACTCCAGTCTAAACAGATATATATATATATATATATATATATATATATATATATATATATTCTTTGCTATTATATATGTTTACACATTTCCTTATGAAATATGTAGTCAGTTCTTGTACATGTTAAAATCAATGGTATAACATAACCTACAAGCAGGGACTGAAATTAATATACATTACAAAGCAGGGTGGACTTTAGTCAAAGTAACACAGAGCCCGATTTATATATGTTTATTCTGTAAAATTAAATCTGGTTAGGGAACCCCAATTTGTAAAGTTTGAGCAAAAGTTTGATATTATTTGCAGGTAGTGGTATGGCTTTTGCTTTGAATTTTTATATTTGTACAGTGTGTTTTTTTTAAAAAACCTTACTTTTACTGTTACAATGTATTTATAGCTAAAACTGATTTGTTATGGATAGAATAGGGAAGAATTTAGACCAGGGATGAGCAAGAATTCCTGTGGCATTTTCTCGAACTTCCAATGGTTCCGCGAAATTTCAGCGAACCGATTTAGCAAAACCATTGGAAGATCGAGGAAATTATAACAGGAGGATTCAGAGGATTCCCTGGGAATCATCCTGTTTGTGACCCCCGGGGCACTAGAGGTTAAATAACCTCTAGTGCTGGGGATCGCACACTGTTTTTATGGAATGCATTCATTGAGAAGATCCCCGGGCACTCGAGGTTGATTAACCTCTCGTACCCCAAGATTGCAGTGGATTCTTAGAGCTGCAATCATTCTTGCAGCTCTGGGAATCCTGTTTGCGATCCCTGGTACTAGAGGTTAAATGGGGCCAAGTATTCCCATTCAAAACCTCCAGTGCTTCCTGATTGACTCAGGAAGTACTGAAGTCAAATAGTCAATATAACAACCGTATCATTTTCAGGAAACCAGTAATAAAGGCCTTTGTAAAGGTTTCATTGAAAGGGTTTTCCTGTTATTTTCACTGGAGCCTGGGTTGGGTAGGGAAACTCTATCCAGGAATAGGGATGAGCGAGGCAAAATTTCGTTGAACTTCCAATGGTTCCGCAAAATTTCAGCGAACTGATTTCGCAAAACCATTGGAAGATCGAGAAAATTATAACAAGAGGATTCACAGGATTCCCTGGGAATCCTCCTGTTAGCGATCCCTGGGGCACTAGAGGTTAACCTCTAGTGCCGGGGATCGCACACTGTTCCCAATAAATGCGGCATTCATTGGGAAGATCCCCGGCACAAGAGAATAATTTACCTCTAGTGCCACGGATCGCACACTGTTCTCAATTAATGTGGCCGCGGATTCATTCATTGAGAAGATCCCAGGCACTAGAGACTAAATGGGGACAAGTCTCCCCATTCATTCACCTCTAGTGCTCTGTGATTGGCTGGGGAAAGGAAAATCCTGATGACACTTGAGCTGTAATCAGGGTTTACCTTTCCTCAGCCAATCACAGAGCACTAGAGGTGATGAATAGGGAGACTTGTCCTCATTTAACCTTTAGTGCCCGGAGATCCCACACTGGCAGGAGGATTCCCATGGCTGTGCAGACATAGGAATCATCCTGTCATTGTGGGATAACCCGTAAAAAAAAAAAGTTAGTTACACAAATCGCACACATTCAATAAATTACTTTATAATTAAAGCCTCTTTTTTTTAACACATTTTTTACACACAAACTGAACCCATGGAATCCCGTGTTTTTCAGGTCGGGTCTATCCGAATTTGAAAAGCCATATTCGAGTGGAGTAAAGGGACAACCGGAATTCGAACAACAACACTAATCCATTGCACCAATTAGTTGTTTGCGCTAGAATGTTGTTAATAATGTATGAATTCCCTTTATTTATACAACCTGTCCACACAAGTGATATGATAAACCAAATTGTATTCATCAATCTGTTACTGGGGGAGGTAAGTTACTATTTCCACTTTTCCATTTATTCATTATGGTATCAATGTTAAAAAAATACACTGATACAGGATCTAATAAAAGTTCAAATAAAACAAAGCACCCTTCCAGCAATGTGCTATGGTATGTGGCATGTGGTATTCAGAGTTTTTTTTTTTTTACCTGCCAGCCTGCATCCAGCTGATGTTGACTGAAAACCCTGATTCCAGTAGTGAGTCCAGTTTTTTTCAATCAAGGTTTCTGTGGAACTCTCGCATTCATTCTGAGGTTGCTAGGGGCTTTCTGAGCTGTGATCAATTGTAGATTACATTCCCAGCTACACTGACCACTAATATTCAAGGAGACCATGATTTTTTTCTGTCTGACTTTCTTTTGTGCCGTTCATTCATTTCAAGTATTAAGGCCATTAACAATTGTGGTGCTGCAGATTTGTGGCCCTTTATATGGGATCTAGGCCTGTTTTGTTGTGGAAGGAATGGATGAGCCAGAAAGTCATTCCCACATCCAGTCCAGGATTTGGAGATTGCTCTTCTGCACCTGGCTAGACACTTTAGACTAGTAGGTGGAGCCTGAGGTCAGTTGAGACAGGCCTATAAAAATGGCAGAAAAGAGAGTATGTGGGTGTACTAACCACTAACTAGGCAGCAGAGTTTGACATTAAGACAGCAGGAATGTTTTACATTTTGGGACTGTTAACCTCCCTGACGTTCTGATTATGACAGTATTTTTGAATGTCAAAGCGGTGCATTCTGTTTAAATTTCCCGCCAGGTCACACCCCCCCAGCGCACTGTTGCACACTTACACTCCACATTAATCATGCCGGGGACACGAGGCCAGGGGACACAGATGCCGGTTGGGCATGGCCAAAGGACGCCACTGGCTCAGGGTTACCGCTTTTGCTACTGAAAATTAACCCCGAGCCACACTCAGGAATACCGCAGGGAGGTTAATGTGAAACAATTTTGCCAGTGTGGACTTCTGCTGAAAACATATATATTCTATTGTTGTTTCACTAAAGGAAAGCTTTTTTTCCAGTATACTGAAGAAAGCCTATTTTATGTTTAATGGACTACTTGAATGCACTGAATGACCAGTTTTTATCAATGATTTTTTTCCATGATGGCACATTCCAAGAATGCCAGGATTCATTGGGCTCAAATTATGATAAAGTGATTCAGGGAGACATAATTTTCACGCATGGATTGGTCACCACCACCACTGAATAAGGAATGTTTGGGATGTGCTGGAGAAGACTTCATGCAGTGGCCTGACTCTCCCATCTTCAATATAAGATCTTGGTGAAACAATAATACAATTCTAGATGGAAATAAATGTTGTGATATCACATAAGTTTTTTGAAACAATACTACAGCAAATGTCTGCCATATTTAAAGATGAAGACAGTGGAAACAAAATGTTGGAGTGTGTGTTTGGAGTAGATGAGAACTGTGAAAAGCTCAAATTGTGCAGTAAAATCATAGTGATTAAAAAGTAATCAGGACAGGAGCTTGTACAACTCTATAGGACTAAATGGAAGGCTAAAACTAGCTTTAAACCAGTTAAATCATTTCTTCCAAGTGCTTATATTTGGCTTCGAATTAGGTAAGACATTACACTAGAAAATGGTTAAAGCCAATGCCATAACATTTGCAGGCTTCCAAAGACACATCTTAGTGTTCTATGAACTTAGAAAGAAGAAACTGGAGAGATATAAGATCACTGAACACTGATTGCACACAATGAGCCTGATTTAAAAAAGCTCTCCAAGGCTGGACAGAATACACTTTTATCAGTAAACTTGGGTGATCCAGCACACCTGGAATTAATTTCTTCAAAGTCTTTTGCTATTTGTTAGCAATTTTTTTGAATCCTGAACCATATCCATTACAGGTTTGCTGGATCCCCCAGCTTCACTGATGAAAGTATATCCTCTCAATCCTTGGAGAGCTTTAATAAATTATGCCCATGTGATCACTATGTTTTAGCAGACATAATGATAGGGCACCACTATCAGAGGTTTCCTATTGTTTTTGGGGATACTAGCTATCATTAACAGCTAAGGTTGAGAGCCACCAGCCACACAAAGGGCCTGGTTTATTGAAGCTTTCCAAGACTTTGCAAGGCTAGAGACGATACATTTTTATCAGTGAAGCTGGGTGATCCAACAAACCTAGAATGGATCTGGTCCCGGATTCAAAACAATTGCATAGTAAAAATAGCAATGACTTTGAAGAAATCCATTCCAAGTTTGCTAGATCACCCAGCTTCACTAATGAAAGTGTATTCTGTCCAGCTTTGGAGAGCTTAATTAACCCCCTGAGTGGTAACCCCGAGTCTGATGTGGGGTAGATAAAAGATGTTGAAAGCGGTAACCCAGAGTCACACTTGGGGTAGCTAAAACAGTGAAATACAATAGTAAACACAACCTTACCTGATCTGCCGGCATCCTCCTTCGCGATCCCTGTCCTCTTGCTTCCCCCGGCCGGTGTCCTCTGCATCCATTAAGTCACCAGGAGTTTCCGGTGACGTTGGTGCGTGCAAACGTTCTGTTCGGGGCATGGCCGGAATTTTAAATTCTTTTTGCATTGCATTTATTACAAAATAACTATATTGAATGCAATAGATTGGATTTATATGTGTAAAAGCAGTACATTGACTTTCATGAAAATTTATTTTACAGTAAAATATAATAGTCTGAGTATAACATTTTTTTTAAATATTTATTTATTTAATTTATTATTTTGACATGATTTGTGTTTCAAACTTTAATATACTCATAATAATATATTATAGTGTAAAATAAATTTAGACATCTAAATCCCGACAGAAATGAACCGCCCAGGAAGATAAATCAGGCCAAAAGTGTCAACTCTATTTTTTACGAATTGCAAGAGGGAGGGTTTAATAATTTCATATGAGAAATAGAAAATTTACACATGTTTAATCAAAGAAAATTATAATTTTATTATAAAATTATAGACAAATCTGCTTTGAAAGAATCAATTGAATCAAATTTGTGTAATTTGCTGGTTCTTCTAATTAAGGATCATCCTATCCAAATTGCTACAAAGAACCATAGGTTTAACCTCCTTGCAGTTAAGCCCGACCTTCGCTCGGGCAAAAAAAAACTGCAAGGATGGTTAAGCCTGAGATTTTGTACATCCTTACTTACCTGGTCCCCCTGTGCTCATCCAGCGTCGTCCTCAACTCAGATGCAGTTGAACTGCAGACTTTCAGCTTTAATTCAGTGGGTTGAACAAAAAGATTGCATAAAAATGTGAGGAGCCTAAAGCCTTTTGTACACAAACATTTCAGGGTCTCAAAAGTAATTGGACAATTGACTCAAAGGCTATTTCATGGGCTGGTGTGGACAATTCCTTCGTCTTGCCATTATCAGTTAAGCAGATAAAAGGCCTGGAGTTGATTTGGGGGGGGGGGGTGGGGTGCTTGATTTTGCTGTGAACAGACAACATGTGGTCAAAGGAGCTCTCCATGCAGGTGAAACAAGCCATCCTTAAGCTGCAAAAACAGAAAAAACCCATCCGAGTAATTGCTCCAATATTAAGAGTGGCAAAAAATACAGTTTGGTACATCATGAGAAAGAAACAAAGCACTGGTGAACTCAGCAACGTCAAAAGACCTGGACATCCATGGAAGACAACAGTGGTGGATGATCGCAGAATCCTTTCCATGGTGAAGAGAAACCCCTTCACAACAGCCAACCAAGTGAACAACACTCTCCTGGAAGTAGACGTATTGATATCCAAGTCTACCATAAAGAGAAGACTGCATGAAAGTAAATACAGAGGGTGCACTGAAAGGTGCAAGCCACTCATAAGCCTCAAGAATAGAAAGGCTAGATTGGACTTTGCTAAATAAATATATAAAAAAGCCAGCACAGTTATGGAAAAACATTCTTTAGTCAGATAAACCCAAGATCAACCTTTACCAGAATGATGGCAAGAAAAAGTATGGAGAAGGCATGGAACAGCTCATGATCCAAAGCATACCACATCATCTGTAAAACATGGCGGAGGCAGTGTGATGGCTTGAGCGTGCATGGCTGCCAGTGGCACTGGGACACTAGTGTTTGTCGATGACGTGACACAGGACAGAAGCAGCCGAATGAATTCTGAGGTGTTCAGAGACATACTGTCTGCTCAAATTCAGCTAAATGCAGTCACAATGATTGGGAGGCGTTTCATAATACAGATGGACACTGAACCAAAACATACAGCTAAAGCAACCCAGGAGTTTATTAAAGCAAAGAAGTGGAATATTCTTGAATGGTCAAGTCAGTCACCTGATCTCGACTCACTTGTTGAAGACTAAACTTCGGACAGAAAGGCCCACAAACAAACAGCAACTGAAAGCCACTACAGTAAAGGCCTGGCAGAGCATTAAAAAGGAGGAAACCCAGCATCCGGTGATGTCCATGAGTTCAAGACTACAGACTGACATTGCCAGCAAAGGGTTTTCAAACAAGTATTAGAAATGAACATTTTATTTTCATCTTTTTAATTTGTCCAATTACTTTTGAGTCCCTGAAAAAAGGCTTTAGTTTCTCACATTTTTATGCAATCTTTTTGTTCAACCCGCTGATTTAAAGCTGAAACTCTGCAGTTCACCTGCAACTCTGCATCTGAGTTGTTTCTTTTAAAATTAATTGTGGTAATGTACAGAACCAAAATTAGCAAAAAGTCGTCTCTGTCCAAATATTTATGGACCTAACTGTATATGGTGGTCTATTTACAAACAATAATTTAACTGTCAGGGTAATTCAGTGGGAATTATTTGAAACATTTACCATATTCTAAAGTGACAATAGAAAATTCCCTCCCTATTTCCTATTTCTCTTTGGATTAGGAGGTGAGTGCTTGAAATATGGATCTAAGAACGCTGTGTGCAGGATCTGCTTCCGCTCATTACACCAACGGGACTGAATATTTGTAATCTCCACAACACATTCCTGGTTACAATAAAGGTTACAATCTAGATAAGAGTCTGTGTATCGCAGATCAGCAGGCGTATGTTCCATCTTTACATTTAAATGAAATTGCAGGTAATGTGCGCGACTGATCATATCTCTGTACTGTCTCGATTTCTTCATCTTACTGATTTCATACTTTCTCTGTTTGCTGAAATATATCCATGTCTCTCAAACATTCATTTAATAGCTGGATTTGTAGAAATGTGAACTTAATATATTAACTATTTAATGTTCTACTTAACATTTACTTTGCTGTTACACAGGGAAACATCATTATGATTGTGACATTAACTCTTTTTCAGACACGAACGAGTTTCCAGTTTCTGTGTCTAAATGAGTGCTAAAATGCAGATTTGTACGCGGCTTTGTGGCAAGTGTACTTTGGGTCAACGAGAGGAAGTGGGTGTATTTCACATCTGCTAAATAGGAATCTCACAGCAATCAGTCATCTGCCCTCAATCTTCAGACAGCAGAGTTTTTTCACCTCCTACCCATATCATAATAAGAAGCTTCTAGCCTTGAAGTCAGGATTCAAAGATACATTTCTATCATTTATCTGGACAGCAAGAGATATCTTCTAACCCATCATAGGCAACAAATAATTTTTTAAACTTAACCAAGTAAAAAAAAATATTTTATGAAATACTATCTAAAGTGTTTAAGAAATAAAACTTTTTTTTTCTGGTGGAAATATTACATTTTAGGAAAGATGAGCCCATAAAGGTAAAATATGTTATTGTTGTCCACAGCAAATAGTTAGTAGGGTTGAACAAATTGGTTTAAATAAATTTAGACTGTCAGGGGAGCATCTGGCCGACGACTCTGTGCTGTGTGCCATCGCAATATAAAAAAACTCTGTTTGTTCTATCCGGAGATGTCATTTGCAGCAGCCCGAAGAACTAAGATAGCAGCAGCCCCTGCTTCCCTTTAGCTGTGCAGCCTGATGGATTTATAGCATCCCCAGCATCCCTTGTTAGGCTGTGCACAGCTGAAGGGGATTCTAGAGGCTGATCAGCTCCTGATCCAGCCCTACACTGCTTTTGGCTGTTGGGGCATTATGCCTCTCTGCTCCCAGTCACCAGGGCCTGTTAAAGCTGGGCTTATATGTGCTTTTGAGTATTTTTCTGTTGCTGACCTTTGCCTGTTCCTGACAATGTGCTTGAACTCAGCCTGGACCAACCTTTGCCTGTGACCCCAACTTTGCTTGTGCTATTTCCTTTGTACCTCTTTTGGTGGACTGATCTCCTGTATTTAACTTCGACTTGTTTCTGGATTCCCTGGTAATTCTGAAGTGTGTATCGTTGGGCTCCTGGTCAGCTGCCAGCCTATCGCCAGACACCATCCCTTGGGCACCCTTGCAAGTCCTAGGGGCAACCAAGTGCTGGGAGGCACAACCCTTCTTCTGAGGCTGAGCGGGGGCTGATATAGGTGATTGGGGGACTGGTGTCTGGAAAATACTGGTACTGACCAGGGCCTTACATAGACACAAACTAATCTGGATGGTAATCATGAACTGGTGAATCATTCCAAAAGTCCAAATAAAAATGGTTAATAACTGCTAAAAAGGTTTATCTATTGACCAATTTCCTTGGTGGCCAGAGGTTACCAAAGATGATTGTTGTAACCATGTTCAGTGACAGTGCATAAAGAATCTGACCACTGTACTAGTCCACTGATTGTCAGGCATAGAATGTGTGAAGATTTCGCAGGAATTGATTCACCATAGAGTCCAAATAGTTTTCACAGGTCTGTTGAATTGACATCAGTGATAGTTTTGGCTATCTGTACGTGTGACATTCTTACCAATGGGCAGCAATGTAAAAGGCATTCTTTTCAATGACTGCCACGCTAATGCACTGAGAACTTTGGATAAACTGTAGTAATAGTAGAAGGAGTTCTATTGAAGACCTGAAGGTTTTTTCATGGGTCCCTCTATGTTAAAAAGGTTGATAAAGGCTGCATTAGGGAATATTTAAAACAAAGTGTTCTCATTTTAGGGAAGATCCTTTAGTAACTTTAATAGGCTCTATGAATGGTAAAATTGGTTGTTTCTTTGCAAAGGTCTGATACACCCATTATCCTTGCCAAGTCAAAATCAGAGCTTTCCAGCAGATTGCATAAATTATGCTAACTAAGGAGCTATCAACTTTGTCAACTTTGAACAGATTTTGTACTGATACACCTTGAATATATTTAGCTGGTTTAAACTAAAAGTTTGAAAATGGGATTTAAAGTATTAGCATATTCTAAACAGTTTAGGAGCTTTAAAGCTAAACCACAACCAGGTCCTTATTGCAGAAAGGGAGCGGCAATTTCTTCCTACCTGCCTGATTGCTCCAGGTATTCGTCAAGAATGCTGAGTTACACATGGAAGCAGCAATTTCAGCTTCCCCTGTGCAGCCTATCATGATGATCAAAGATTTTCTCCAGGAAGATTAGAAAGAAAATAGCAGCCCTGCGCCAGAATGGGAACAGGTGGATATCATAGGTTTAGTTCTGCATTAAAATGTGCCTTTGCTGACTTCTGTATCTGCAGGTATTTTTTGTCCTCAGAGATCTCAATGAAGGCTTTGAAGTTAGGAATTCTGTCAAGTCTAAAGATAAACAATGATTTCTATTGAGAATTTGAAGATAAATTTGTCTGCAGTGGCTGCAGTACCTGAGGTCAGTGAAGGCTTGTTTCGAAGTTTAATCCCTGCCTATGAGGAAGATGTTAATACTTAAATGTCCATAGTCTAAACCAGTGGCTGCCAACCTTTTCGGACTCATGGATCACTAAATTTAGCGTGTGTCATTTAAAGCGGAAGAAACTTCCCCCATAGTGACGTCATGATGCCAGAACCCGCCCATTCTCCTATTGCAGGTCTGAGCCTGCGATTTATACAAGGACATGGTCCAGGGCTCTTGCCGGTGCACACCCCCCCAGCGGGATCCTTCTTTTAAACCCCCTGGGGGGCGTACTGGCCAGAGCCGTGGATCACCAAAATTTTCTTACTACCGCTTGTATAAAGAACCTGAACATCCAAGATTTAATAAATTGAACAGTACCATGATTTACTGTCAAATAAACACAATAGAGGTGGGATCCTGATTAAGACATAATGCTGAATAGAGATACAGGTCATGATCCTGGCTTTGTTATTTTCTTTCTGGGTTATCTACCCTTCTATAAAAACTAAAAATTGTGATGATAGATCCAATTTGTGAGGGCTATTTCATGCCAGGGTCCCATCCATGGAAATGAGCATTACGCTTTACTGGCAATTGTCTGTGCCATGTGGGGTCCAGAGATACGACCATCCACTTCCCTGAGCCTGTGATTTATAGGGGGGGCATGGTCCGCGGCTCTGTGCTGGTGTGCCCGCCCAGCAGGGTTCTTGACCCCGACCCCGCTCGGACTTGCACAAGCCAGAGCCGCAGACCACCGCTGGTCTAGAACAGTGTTTCTCAATTTTTTTTTAACATGGGGGAACCCTTGAAAAAAAATTTTAGATCTTCAGGGAACCCCGTATAATTACTATATCTTTAGCTCACAGTACATGGTGTGGGGTGGTGGTCAGTAAGAAGAATTACTCTTACATTGCTGGTCATTGGGAAGAATCTCGCCCTTACAAAAATTTAGCTGGTGTCACTTAAACTGATCTGAGAGGCCCAAATTCCTCATTGTTTAAAGAACCCCCAGCAACCTCTGGAGAAAACCAAGGGCTTCACAGAGCCCTGGTTGAGAAACAAAGAGACAAATATAGACTTTAAGGTATAACTTAGATATGGTAGATGCTTACGAAACTGGAGTAAGAAAAAAAACTTCCTGTAAAGTACAGTTTTGATTTTGCTTGTCAACAAATTGATTTTGATTTCAGACAATAAAGTGCTTAAAAGAATATTCTTTTCAACACTATAATAATACATTCAAAGCCTGATCCAATTATGGAAACTATATAAATAAATAGTTAAAGACAACTGTTGCTTGCTTTCAACATTTCAAAGACAGTACACAATGCTATATAACTGTGATAGCAAATTAAATATATTTCAGATTCTGATGCTGTTGACCCTATTTACTAAAGTTACATTTTTTCTAGCTCATAGCTCATCTATATTAACTCAATTAGCTATTTGATGAAAAGTAACAGTATTTTTTTAGTATTACTTTTTTACCCTTACACCCCTTGTTTAATTGCCTCCACTCTCCAACTTTTAAAGCCAAATAACATTAATAAAACACTCAACAAAGTAGAAAAGACATGACTAGAGCTTATATTAAAAGTGTTCTTGTCTGTTTAATTTAATTCGCACATTAAAAAATAACTTCAGTTTTGTGTTTATTTCTGAAACACAAGGATAAATGTATAGTAATTTAATTTTAATATATTTTTGGATTTACCCAACAGTGATGTAGTGGATACAAGGAGTTAGAAACCTCAACAATGTGGTACTGACACAATTTGGCAAATGCACCCTAACTGCCCTGAAACACTTGGAGAAGCAGAACTAGGAGGTGATAACTCTAAAGTTTAAATCTTTTCTGAAAGTACAGTTTTTATCTTACATCCTGCAGTGACTGTTCTGTTTCTTTAAATGTAGAAATTCTCCATGTAGTTTAAATTTGATGATTTGTTTGATGCAGAGGTTGGACATAGGCAACCAATAAAACATTATACCATACTTCTTGGTTTGCCAACCCTTTCTTCTGAATAAAATATTTAGTCTCCATTTAGAACAACTAGAAAGCACACATTTAGCTGTGGTCACAGCACTGGGCCCCCAATCTTTTAATGTGCTGGACACTGTCCAGGACAACTGCACCATCACACTTACCCAAAACAGGAATCAGCTGTTGGTTTTGTAAAGAAAGACAAATTATTTTTCAATTTTCAGTATATTGTACCTTTTTGCTGAGAACACAATGAACATTTTATCATAAAAATACGGTTTGCATGTCAAAATGTATTTTTAATTGCTTCTACTCTATTCTGGAGTAGGATGAATTTATTTGGAACATCTTTTCAGATAAATCATTCATCCCTCTTCAAAACCTGATTAAACGTAATCATACTGATTTTTTAAATTTATAATTTAGCTGGAGTAGTTAAGGATCAAGCAATAGAGAATGTATTTCTTGCATGATCTATTATTTTTAATACCATCATAAATAAAACAGTAATAAATGAAAACAATCATCTGTAACAGTACTGCCTAACACAATATGCTCTATAGTTATTATATTCTTAGCTGTACAACCACTACTCATTCTGGCCATTACAGGGGTACAAGGATTAGGTGATTTTTGCAATCTTGTTACATGTCAAATGTTAGTCATTCTAATTAATCCCTTAATTTAAAGCAATCCCATCAGGTTAAAAATAAATTACAATTGCAAGGTAGAAGAGGAATTATCCTTACCTCTTCAGAGGATTATGTCCCATTCAGTCCCCCCATTTCAGCACTGCAGACTTTAATACCTAGCACCTTATGGGAGTGAAAGCAATATTTGCCCCTTGTGGGCTGTGGTTCCTTCCCCAGTTTCCTATGTGACTACAAAATACAACAGTGATACAGAGGTTAAAGAATGGAGCATAGCACTGTGGAAGCATAATTAACTTCTACCACTTGTGGATTTGAATGTTGAGTACGAAAAAGTCTGATAACTATAGAATTTTTATTTTACATTAAAGGATAGACAACCCTTTTTTATAGGATAAAAATTACCTTAATTTTTTCAGGAAGGGAGTTTAACACCCACGGTGATAAAGACAGAATGGGAGGCTTCTGGCTGCTCCTTCTGTGCATGCCCAAACCCTGAGCTTTTTCTTCATAGAGGGAAAAAAATGCAGATCTCACGCTAGTGCAATGAGGTGTAGGCAGAAAGAGGAAGAAGGGCAAAAAAGATGGTGGCACCTAGCACTTCGTCCACACTAGGACGAAGGAGGATTCCAGGACGACGTTGGACTCAATCCAGGAAATCTCCAAAGGGATTTATGGATCTGCGAAAGAAGAGTTTTTTTTTGTTGGTTTACTTCCGCATGAAGCCATGGAAGGGAGAAAGGTAGGAAGCCTGGGCCCCTAAGGAGGTTCAAGAACTATGTGGGTACCTTAAGGTTCCAGGTATTTTGTTAAAGTTATAACCCACAAAACATTTTGGTATTTTGACAATCTTTTTAGCAAATACCAGTTGAAAATGTAAATACCTTGTATTAGGATTTTTTATAAACAGGACCTCAACTAAAAAGGTGATACTTTGCTAAATTTTAGGGAATATTAGAAGTCGTTCAGTTTGATTGTTCAGTTGTAAAAAAATACTCTTAATAAAGTACATTTTGTCTGAAACTTTGCCTAAAATATAGCAGAGCACTTTCTGGTAAGTAAGGGTTACTGTGCACTGCCTGGGTCACTCGGCTTCACCGATGAAAGTGTATCTTCTTCAGTCTTGGAGAGCTTAAATAAATCAGGCGCAAAGACACAACATAGAACAAAGCAGGTTAAGAGCCTGTGCCTATGGGCTTTTGCTAACTTATGCAGGTCTTGAATTTCCATACAAAAAAGTCCATTGCAGGTTGAATGCAACTATCAATGAATTTTAGGTGATCTTGGAAGCTTGCCAAGATGCTGACATTGGCATACCCAATTGGTGGTCATCTTAGGCCAAAGTTAGAAGTAGTCAGATCATCTCTAGGTAGTGCACAGGCAATGCTGGTGACTAGTCTTTGACCATCCAATTGCCTTTTTGAGCTTTTCTTCTAGAGATCAGTTAATTTGTAACTATAATGCACATACACTTTCAATAATTCACAACCCTCACTTGGTACTGCCATTGGGTTAGGCTATTAGAGCAAATACTACTAATGGTGGGAGCTGCAAAGAAGATTTTGATAACTTATATAATGAGCATTTTGTTCTGTTACCGCCAATGAGAAACAGTATGCTAGATATCCAAGATGGAAGAACTCTGTAGGCTAATGAAAGATTTCCAGGTGTGTGGCTAATCTGCATCCAAAACTTTTTTGAACAATTGTTTATGAAAATGTGACATATTTATGACAAATGTCATAAATTCATTTTCAGAACACCATATTCATTCTAAAGAGAAACATTTGTTATTATCACAAAACAACAGTGTTATGGAGACTTGTCAGAAGCCCTTCATTTCAGAAAAAAGTGAACACCTTTGAAGTTAGTGATGGTGCTATTCAATGGGTGTCTATAACAAAAGCATGTTCTTAAAGCTAAAATTAAAAACTTGGAGCTTAAAGCTAAACTCCAGAAAAAAAAATGTTTTGACCTTTTTGGTTCCCCTTTACCTTCCTCCCCCCCACACAAGGGTTTATTACTCTTTTTTACTACAAGATGATGGAACCAAAGTAAAAAAACTTATTTCACTTGCAGTTTTTGGCTCTCATCTCTTCTGCTCACTGCTCAAGTAATAATAATAGTAATTATTATTTGTATTGTACTACATTTTGTTGTAATGTAACAATCTAAGTTGATCTTATATATTGCTGGGACTGCAATGGGCAGCAGTGGTCACTGCAACCCAACACTGCTGGTGTGAATTATCCCTTAGTAATTACCATTGCTATCTGATATAGCCTAAACAGTTTCAGTTAAGCACTGGAATGGATGTCCACTCCAATTCCAGTACATTTTGCTGGTGCATGTGCATTCATCCATGACCACCATCACATATTTCTAGGTCCCATACTAGGTAAACTTCCTGGGTCCAAAGTCAAAAACCTTGACCTCCCCCTCCCAAAGGTGGCCTTGCATTACCAGGAAAGATGAGGTGGTAAGGCAGGCCACATATCAGATATCTGTACTACAGTTTTTTTTTTTTTTTTTTTTACATCTGAATGCAGTGTTTGCAGCAAATATGTACTTTGAAGTGATAACAATACAGTTTTAGAACATTTCAACAGATCAAATATTCAATCTTGCTTAGCTTCAAACTCAAAGGCAGAACATCTGAGCGACAACAGCTTATTATAATTTATATTTTTCCTAAACAGTATTTTATAAGTCTCCTATCTTTTAGTACTCCACACATCTTTAATACAGGATAAACATTTCCACTGAAATATCAGACTTCGTCACTCATTTGGCTTTACAACACATTACCTTTATTTTTTTTCTATAAAAAATGGTTTTGGCTTACTTAAGCAATTTAATTTTGGAGTTTTCCCACAGCTACATTGAAAAAGAACAAAAATAATCTACCATTAAAGCTGTACTCACAGCTTGGTCGGTAACCAACAGGAAAATTTTAAATGTCACCTCCCTTCCAAATTTTTTTTTATTACTGGACTTGTCTATTCCAGGATAACTCTGGATCACCCAACTTCAACTATGATAGTGATAGCCCATCTAAAATAAAAGGTCCTACTTCATTTTACTTGTTAGGACCATTCATCATCATTGAGGAATCATCAAACATTTCTTGGCCCACCCCACCGCTTAGCAGACCATTGGCATCAGATCATCATGCCGGTGCTAAATTAGAGCAAAATATATTCTTTCACTCACTAACTGGTTTGACCTTCCCTTGCATAGTTGTAACACTTTGACTTTGAATTTAATCCACATCAGCTGATCACACATCTGCACTTCAGAAGATTAAGCTGCACTTAGCCATCCAAACAGTTAACAGCCTTCCTCTTCAAACTTTCTTGCATGTTGGCATACTGGTAACTAACTTTGGGTGTAATTTTGGTCAAATTATATCCACACCTAGGAGTCTCCAGATTATGGGAATTTTTAAAAAGTAGCCCTTACTTCACACCTCTGTTTACAGACAGGTGCTCTTTACGATAGTATCCACACTTGTACAGTTGACAATAGCTCTCTTAAAGACTATATATCACATATACCAGCAATAAACACAATCAAAGTTTGCTGGATAACCTAATTCTAAGAGGACGTGGTTTTTGTGCAGTTAAACTGTATATTTTTACACATACAGTACAAGAGATTTTGCAGACTAAGTCTTAATAACTGGGAGAGCTGCAATAGTGACAGATGGTGTCTGGATACCTTTCATAATGCAATGGACAGATATAGAATTAGAAATATCTTTCCTCAACAGGTAACTGAAATTACAAGCACATTTCCTGTTCCACTCCCCCTCACCTTTCTTCTCAGAAATTAGATTATTTGATGCTTTCAGAGCTCTTATGTAGCTCAATAATGAAAAACCAAAAGAAGTTCCAAGGGGATCATATAATACAGAATTCAAGTACTTTCTTTCTTTTACGAGAAAATAACAAACATAATAATTTAGAGGTCGTAGGAAAAATGCATTGTCATACAAACATTGTTTATAAAGTACAACTTATCTTTTGTTAAGGAAAATACAATGGCCTACTTTCAAGGACTTTGTCAATTGTTGTTACAGATTTTTACCTGTTTCTGAGGAAAAAATAGTTTGCCTTCATTGGGGAAAAAAGCTTCTTAAATTGGTGGTCAGTGAAAAGAATGTAGTCTTACAGTGGTGGCTAGATTACCACCTTTCTGGGCAACTAAGAACATTATTAAAGCCATGCAGCTGTCTCTACCATGTAATGTTGGCCTCAGAACTATGTAGGCGATATCAAATAGGAGGTCAACCAGCCACAGTTCAAGGAACCTCGGTTGAATATCACGGCGATACAGACAGAATGGGAGCACAGGGCCTCCTGGGATAACTTCTGACTGCTTCTTCTGTGCATGCCCAAAATTGTTTTCGCTCACTTTTCAATTCCTTCAATTGGGGAAAAAAAACGCCGATCGAACACATTCACATTTTTTTCCTATTTACAGCAGTCTAGGTCAGCCGATCTCACACCCGTCCAGTGTGAGATTGGGTTACAGAGGCAGAAGTCAGAAAATGAACATTTTAAACCAAAAAGGTCAAAACATTTTTTTTTCTGGAGTTTAGCTTTAAGCTCCAAGTTTTTAATTTTAGCTTTAAGAACATGCTTTTGTTATTGACACCCATTGAATAGCACCATCACTAACTTCAAAGGTGTTCACTTTTTTCTGAAATGAAGGGCTTCTGACAAGTCCCCATAACACTGTTGTTTTGTGATAATAACAAATGTTTCTCTTTAGAATGTTCAACAATTTTTAAAATTTGTTTAGTTTGAAACTTTTTTCAGCTTTACATAACATTACAAATGTACAAAATTGAAAAAAAAATCAAATGTTCTTTGTTTGCATTAACTTTATGTTATGTTTGTGTCAGAAAAGTCATTTTAGGATCAATTTAAATGGTAGAAAAATGGAAAAAATCATACAGTTTTAATTTACAGTAAAACTACTTTTCCTTACATCTAACACTAGTCAAAATAGAAAAGTTTATATTTTAATTTTTTGATACCTTTTGTCCATTGCTTACATAAAATATAAAATATATTTTTTTTAAACAGTATTGTTGAAAGAAAACCTAATATGTCTAAAAAATAATGTATGATCTACTGTATTGTAATTCATATATTATGTATATATTGATTGACAAAGTTATCAACGAATAGAGAAACCCATAGTGGAATTCCAATTGGTTTAATTTGGGTAAATAATGGGTACTTTTTTTTTTACTTTAAGACTGCAGATATATCTAATCATTTCACATTCCACAGTAGAACAGCAACAAACACAGAAATGCCAAATAAATCTGGCCATTCTATAAGCTCCGGGACTGCCTGCATGAACAGGGAATCCACTCATTTTTTTCATGCTAGAACATTCAAAACACAACAAAATGAAAATGAAGTGAACACACAATAAACAGCAAAATACATGTTTTAAGGCTTGCTAAAATGCATGTGAGACTGTGCACAAAGCACACTGTAAATCTGGCCCTAAAGAACTCTATTTATGGATGTGATTAGTATAAGAACAGGAGCTATCGCCTGGACCACATAACTCTGTAACAGCTGTGTTCTTGAGAAAAATAGAAGGGACTTGCACAAAGTTTCTCTGAAACAAAAAAGCCAAATTAAATTAAAAGAAATGGTTAGAATAACACTGGTCAACAAACTTTTTCCTGCCTAACAGATTAAAGTCATTTTAGGTTATGTTTGATGCACAGATTCCAAATATAGTATTGTTTATGCTAGATTGGCTCTAGTTTTTGACATAATGACCTCAATATTAACTGCATAGAAAACCAATGAAACATGAAAATTAAGCAAAATTAAACTAAATATGCCTACGTATACAAAATTACATTTTTGAAATGCTTAATGTCAATATATTCGATTCTAATCACAAAGAAGTCATTGAAAACTTCAGTTTGTATGATTTCCTTTTATGCTGATGAACAGGAAAATCAGATTGAAGGCTCCGGCAGTAGTCTGCCATCATGTGTCTATCCTATCTGCCCTGATACCTTTCTTCCATCACCTTTATATCTTGATGGAACCTCTCCCCTTGTTCCTCACTGAAATCGACAAGGTTTTCTGGAAATTTTTGCAAATAGCTATGGATCTAGTATATCTTTATGCTCAAAGTAGCACCCAAATTTTTAAAGTTTAAGAACATCAAGAGTTTTGTGCCAGTTATTCATAATTTTGTGCTTTATGGTTACCCAAGAAGTTCCTGACAACCATGATAAAGCAGAAGCTTCAGTATCACTCAATCCAGGAAAGAATCTACAAATGTATTTGAAACAATCACCGTCCTTGTTCAAAGCTCTAACAAATTGCTTCATTATTCCCCAAGTTTCTGTGTAGTGGAGGGGGAATGATTTTTTTCTTTGTCAACCATTGGCTCGTTAATGATGTTTGCTGCACCTTTTATCATGTTTTTTTTCTTGGAGGCCATGTCACTTTTTTCCACTGATCCTGCTTTGCTCTACTATCCCACAAGCAGATGAAACATGGGTACTTTGTGTATTTAATTTGCTATAGTAGGAAGTTCACTATTTTTAAATCAACAAATATGGACTATTGGTGTTCATGATAGCATAGCTTTTGTAAGACCATTTTGATATTTTGATATTCTTCTTTAAGTTTTGTTGAGTGACCAATTGGAATTGATGTAAAGCAGTTGCCATTATGCAGTAAAACAGATTTCAAACTTTGAGTGGAACTGTCAATGAAAAGGCACAAGTCCAGGGATGTTACAACAGTACACAAAGTCTCCATCTTCACTGAAATATGGTAGGAGTGTCACCTCTATTGTTATTTTAACTTCCGGTCTCAGAGAGCTCTTTTCTGTTAGCCTGGATGGAAAAAGTTCAGATGCTTGTTTTGACAGACTTAGGTCACGTAATAAATCATTGAGCTTTTCTTGGGAGAACTGCTGGTTTGATGAAAAACTTCCTTCATATTCACTTCCACTGCTAACTCCTGAGTTGCACTCCAACCCTGTATATCCTGTATATTCCTGTATATGTCGGATACAGGAATATCAGGAAGTGTACTAAACACTGGGTACTCCTACTGGTTTTTCTTGTAACGATTGAAACCTTTTACATTCACAGCACAAAAATAACGATCATTATGATGATTTTTGGCCTCTCGCAATACCATGGGTACA
Organism: Pyxicephalus adspersus; assembly: GCF_032062135.1. NCBI lineage: Eukaryota > Metazoa > Chordata > Amphibia > Anura > Pyxicephalidae > Pyxicephalus > Pyxicephalus adspersus. The sequence continues at coordinate 34,594,199 of NC_092868.1, read as the reverse complement.
CCAAATTTCAAACTTTTCAGTTTTTCGTTTTTCCACTGATGTAGACACTCTACAAAAATTCTGTAATATTTCTTCTCTGTTTTTGCTGAGGATATTCATCACAAATGAAGCAAAATACATTAGAGTAATTTAAACAACTTCATCCTGAAGAACTTATATTTCTGTGAAAAAAGAAAATGTATGAATAAAAAGAAGGCAAATGAAAGTTTCATGAGGATAATGATACATTTAATACATAAAATGCAAAACATTGGTGTAAATAAAGATTCATAATATGCCATGTTAACATTTGTTGTTGGTAAAATCGTCTATTCCGATTTCTGTATCACAAGAACTACAGCCAATTTAATGAAATTGATGTCATTTCTGGATTCAGCAGACCTGAAATACACTAACTATATTGTAAAAACCTTGGCAAGTGCAAAAAACTTTTTTTTGTTAAGCAGTGATATTGGCTTTGTTATTACCATAGACACATTTAACTAAATTAAGCAAGTTAAATACATTTATTATGCTCAATGTTAGCATATGGATTACCTTCTATCTTTTCTACAATGCAGTACTAGATGCACCATTAGAATCTTCAGATTCCAACACTTCTGAGTGTGTCAGAATAATGCATATACATTGGGGGGGGGGGGGGGGGAAGTCTCTATGTTACTAGTGTGTCCCTACAGAGCCACAAGCACATGCTGTTAATGTAATGGCCACAGAGGATGCTGGAATCCAACACATTTTGGACACTCTAGTTGCATCCCTTTTACTGCAAAATACCAAAGAAAGAAGTCAATCGGGGTGCTAACAGTATTAAATTATTACTTTATAATAAATGCTAAATGTTAAACTAAAGTGTATTTATGACCAATCATTTGTTTTTTTTTGTGCTTCTGTTTAGGGGTTAAATCCTTTTTGAAATTTTTTACCAATTGTGGAGTGTACCAATGTGGAGATATTTCACATCCTGACCCAGAGGTACAACAAGATGTAAGAGAAAGTTTGTACAGAGTTATCACTTGAGCAGGTGTCCATATTGTCCACAGTGTTCACACCTCTTGTCCCAATAGCAGCTAAAACATTCTTCACTTTATGTAAAATGTATTTCTCAGAAGGACCAATAAAGATTGATTTTACCCAGAAGAAAAAGAGACAGCAATCTTACACATTTCATCCTTCTCTAAACTATCCAAATCTGTATAAATAAAGTTTCAACTCCTCTCTTTAACAATAGCATCTCTTTAAGCAAGAAGATATTGGGTCTGACCCAATTCCTAACCTGTTACTGATGAGTTTATAGGGATCACACATGACCCAATAAAGAAAACTGATTCAACTGCAAATAGAGGGTTTTCACATGAAGTTTTTCAATGCACTAAAAATGTGTTTGTGATGACCAACCAATAGTTCCCTTTCCAATAAGAGGAAAGGAAATTAAACTTTCATGGTGTGTGCTTGGCTTACTGCTATCAGGCAAATCAAGAAAGAATATTGCTGTGGACCCTGGTGCCATACACATGGTCTGGAGACAAGGAGATATCTTACTGTCCGTTAGCCTCAGTGAGACATCTGCCCATTTATAGCTACCTGAAGTTACAATGAAGTCTTTAAATTACACATCTATATAGTTCTTAGCTTTTATTTCTTATCCTTACTAGTTATTCAAGTTTTATTTTTGCAGGAATTTAGTTTTTAGCTGCAGCCCATAACTTTAAAGATTGTTCTCAGAAACTTTTGGCTTGGATTTTGGCTTGGTTTCATTTCAGTTTTTAAACTTATTTTAAGGTTTCATGAAATGTTTAAAGTGAACCTGTCAAATGCATAACCTATGGACAAAAATGTATTAACAGACAACATGGTATCACTCTTTTGACTGTGTTGTCTGATAGGGTGGATCAGATTACAAAAGTGGTTTATGGGAATTACAAAGTCTTTGGCTTACCCTCAAGTATATAATCATATATATATTTCAATATAAACCAAGTTTTTTCCCTCAAAATGCCATTAGAAAAATATTATTGGTTTGTGCGCACAGTAGGTCACAGCAGTAAATAGCAAACTTATCTAAAGTATATGACAAACCCTAGACATTTGAATCACACGCTTTGTTTGTTACACACTTTACATGAGGAAATAGCGGCATCTACTGGTGGGCAACAATAATGCACTGCTTTAATGTGGTGAAAGGAATTTCTTTTTTATTGTAGTTGTCTTTTATTATAGTACATGCCACATATATCATGCCCCATAATACATAAAAATAAATAAAATTCTATGGTTACCTAGTAAAGGCCATATAGTTATGTAGTCCTGAGAACCTGGACACAGATCTCATCTCTAGTGTGCATAGACTATAAAAAAAAACATAATTTATACAATCCTCTGAATGCTACTTAATATTATAAAAATATTGGGAAGCACTAAATAGGAGACACTAGGCAATATGAAACCAGATCAGTATTAGTGGGTTGTGTTGGGTACCCAAAAAGACCCCCTAGTAATAATTTACCAACTGATATTGTTCAGTTGATTTTAAAAGTGTTTGTCATTTTTAAAAGTTTGTTTGCCTGTTTACAGGATAATTAAAGGATGATCTGGTAATAATTAAAGGGTATGTAAACCCTAGCAATTACCTTTTTCTATTTTGTCACTTTTGGTCTTTTAAATATCTAAATAGAGGTGTTTTGTTGTATCCATTCTGTAAATGCAAAAAAATACCTGTTGATGCTGTCAGGGTTCCTGGGAGCTAATAATTATCTGTACATAAGGAGAGGTTATGAGGTTATGGTGAGCTGTGTCTTTTGTAATCTTTTAACACTGACATAGACATGTTGACAACAAATGCTTAGGATTTTAAAATCCCAAAAAGAAGTGGCATTAGCTCATACAGGAAGGTTGGAGCGCATTGTATTTCTGACATCTTAACACATATGTTTCTGTATTTTCAGTGGACCTAAATTAAAAAATGTGTAAAGAGAAATGTGTATGTATTGAAAAGAAATATCAGCTTTGTTTTTGATATAAGCTTTACCTTTGATTACCTTTGGAGTGGGGTCCTCTACTGGTACCAATACCCATTGCTCACCTAGCAGCCGGTGCTCTGCTTTTCTCCCTGATGCTCTTGGTTGTGGCTGGGCCACGCAGTACCATACTTAAAAACACAGGGCCTGCAATGATGGACAGGTCGTCTTAGACAAGATGCTTCAGTCCCATAGAGAAAGAAGACTGTAAAGGTGGAACATAGAGAATTATTATTATACAGTATTTATATAGCACCATCATATTACAGAGCACTGTACAAAGTTCACAGTCATGTCACTAACTGTCCCTCAAAGTAGCTCACAATCTAATGTCCCTACTATAGTCATATGTGGTTAATATAGTCTAAGGTCAATTTTAGGGGGAAGCCAATTAACTTAACTGCATGTTTTTGGAATGTGGGAGGAAACCAGAATACCCGGAAGAAACCCACGCAGACCCTGCAAACTCCATGCAGATAGTGTCCTGGGTGGGATTCGAACCTAGGACCTAGCGCTGCAAAGGCTGGAGTGCTAACCCCCTGAGCCACCGTGCTTTAGTTCCAAGCTCTGCCTATTGTTCCAGTAAAAAGTAGTTTTTCTTACCTTAGTCATTATTCAGCCAGCAGCTGGCTACTCACTTTTCTCCTCAATGCTCTGGGTTGTATTCATGCCCCTCTGCATCCTCAGTAACAATACAAAGCCTACAACAGAGAAGATGCTTCCACAGAGGATGGAGCCTGTGGGAGGGCTAGGAAAGGAAAGGGTAGGAAAACATATATAAAAAAGGCTTTTTTTCTGGTACCCCAGTCAAATATTAGAATGTACCTAATACAATAGATGTAAAGCCCCACAACAAGGTTTATTTTGCCCATAGTTTAGTTTTTAATGTGGGTCATGAAGCCTTGTCTCTTTTGAATGGTGGGTCATTGACCTTGATTTATTAAATCTCTCGAAGGCTGGCAAGGAAACATTTTCATTGGTGAAGCTGGGTGGTCCAGCAATTCTCAAAAACATTTCTTCAAAGTCATTTGCTAGATAATGTTTTGAATCCTGGACTAGATCAATGCCAGGTTTGTTGGATCACCCAGCTTCACTGATGAAAGTGTATCTTCTCCAGCCTTGGAGAGTTTTATTAAATCAGGGCTATAAGTATAGGTTGATAAAAAAGACAAAACTATGCTTACGTCAGGGCCTAAAATAAAAAGAGCTCACAACAGACACACATTTAACAGACATCTACCTGATGCTGGACTAGGCATTGATCTGTCTATTGAACAAGTCACTACACATTCACCAACAGTCCACTTTGTGTGAGCCGTCGTTTCCTCTTGTTCCAAAGGATATACAAAGATCAGGCACACTGCAGCAAGTCTTCCTGTCCCACAAGGCTGACGTTCAGAAGCACAGTACAGAACTCTTTCTCTGCAATGTGGCACAGCAGGAAGTTGTAATCACTTCACAGTTATTATTCCTTAAACTACATCAACCTTCTCTGTGCCAGCACGATATTAAATAAGAGAGACAGCAGGGAGTAGGCAGAGAAATATGAGGGTGTGTGTTTACTTGTAATTTTGCACTTCATATATTATACTTATGCTGACAGCTTTACAAATATGGCACATGAACACACACTAGATGTACATTCATTCATGTCATAAATACACAAGTAAATATACATCACCTTTTTCCTGTGGCCATAACATTTTGTGTCAGTTAGCCGCAGATAGTAAGATCTTGCAGTACAAATGGCTTACAGATACATTTTTGTTAGTACGGTCGTTCCTATAAATGAATACAGGTCTTACATTTTATAGGTTTACCTTCACAACAAAATCGCATCCATCTGTTTTTTCAGAGATGTGTATGCGTTTCCCACATAACATGAACAGTAAATTGAACAGGATCTGAACACACATATTACAAATTATTTGAACACTACATTTAATACTTTATGGCCCTAATTCATCAAGAAAAATCGGAAGCTCGCTCGCGCATTCGTATTCGCGATCCGAAATCGTAAGCCGTCGCGCAATTCAGGAATTGAATGAGTTCGCGGCCGGAGCCGTGCATCTCCGGCAGCTTTACACTGGCGAGCTTGCATTAAAAGTCACTGTTCCCCTAAAAAATCATTCTTTCTAATGGCACACATTGGCAGATTCGCGACCCCTATTGCTCATTATTATCAAGGCAGGAATCCGGCTGGCAGTGAGGAGGCGAGCGTACGAGCGCACTCGACTCCGGACCACGGGAAACCGCGCTCGCTGGTCGCACGTACGTTTTCATTGATGAATCAGGGCGTACGTTTTCATATGATGTCTCATATATGTAAACCTCGTTCCCAGGCACAATAAGATGGACTCTATTGTTAGATAGCTGTGGTTACACTTTTAACATTTTCAGTGTGTTAAATTTTTGTTACACTAAATAAACTTTTTTTAAATTAATTTGTTTCTTTTTTTTTTTACGATTTGGCTGTGTTGCCTAATACAAGCAGTCTCCATTATATGGTTGATGACATAAACTGACTTAGGGGTGGAGTGCTCTCCTGTTTCCTATTGTGTATTCAGGTATTCATTACAAATGTGGAGGGTTAACAGTACAATGCCCTAACAACACTGTGGACCTGGATTCAGTTACAACCAAGGTATCATCTGCATATGGTTTTAATGTACTCTTGACATTGGTATGGTTGTATGTCCACTGGAGTGTGCAGAATGGGAGATGTGATCCAATGAATGGAATGTCACATTCCCTCCAATTCTTTTTTTTTTTGCTTAAAAATGTTAGCCTGTTATTTTATGAAGTCTGTTGTTTCATATAGTTTTCATATAGCATACCTAATCTTCCTTCTATATAGAATTTAACCTTTAATTGAATTCATGATCGTGGAAGGTCGGAGCTCTTAGCCGACAGCACCACCCTCTTCCTTAACCCAATAATGACACCTTCAGGTATGGTGCAAATGGCTTCTTGGCCGTCAAACATTATCACATATTGTCAACACGTTGACATTATAACCTTACAACATTACCCTTTTACACTAATACAACTTTACCCCAGTCAGGTTGCAGGTCCTCAAATTAATTACCTCTTTCACCACCAGGGATCTGCACCTCTCATTGATATAGCAGGCTCCCAGGCACAAGTCCACCACCTTGGGAACGATATCAGGTATGCATACTTTATCCACACCCCTCACTACCCACTTTCTAAGGAAGTAAAACATTTTTAGGAAACCCCATACAATAAATGGTTTCTTAAAACAATTCTTTCACCTTCTCCATGCACTGCTTTTCAGGATCTCATTTACTTTTCAAACCTATCCTCGGTTGACCATTCCTTGACCTCCCACACCTTACATTTAACCTGCCTTGCTCTGCCTTCCCATTCAGTCATGCTAGCTCTATGCCTAGCTCCTACCTATTACAGGCTCTTGGCTCTTCTGTACCAGACTAGACCTGGTAATATTAGAAAGAATGCCATGGATAGGCATATCTGAAATATGTGCTCAGTCTACTAAGGATTAGTAGGCTTTCACGAAATCTCATGCATTGTTCCATTCCGGTATTAGTCCTTCCAATGAATTAATGCTACTAATGAGTAATTATGAGTAATTTTAACCATATATAACCATAGAATTGCAGTGATCACCATTTGAAGCAGAGATACACAGCATGTGTACACAGCACAGCAAAATAATATAGCCCCAAAAATGACCTCAAAACACTGAGACTGAAAATATGTTCTTGTGCTAGTGACCATCAGAGTTTCAACAACCGGGGGTTTGCTGCTTCCCAGTGACTGCAGAATTCTGCAGAATATTATTTTTATTTGTGGCAGCTGTCATTTTGTTGTATTATATAGCAGCAGCTAGATTACATAGGAGAAAGGTTAGGTGTTTAAAAGGAAAAATAAATGTGAAAGTGTAGGAGGAATAAATTCATAACATACAGCCGTGACTGAGAGTACTTTCAACTAGTGTCATAGTCAAAATCACAAGACTGGCCCCCAAAAGGACTGAAAGTCCTTCAAGGGAAATTCTAAACAAAATTAAGATTTTAAACATCTGTCAATGAACTGTCATATTTGCTAGAAATTGCTCTATTTCCATCTCAGAGACCATCACCCAATGTCACAATTCCAATTCCCCATGTAAATTAAAACTATAATACAACGAATAGGAATAATTAGAAAAGATCCCTTACTAAAATAAACCCTGTTCCAATTATTTTCATTTTTAACAAGCGTTTACTTTCATTTGTCTGGTTTGAAGCTATTTAAACTTTTCTACTCATCTAGTAATGGTGTAGCATTTTGTATAAAGAAGAGTTATGCTGAGAATCTTGCAAGCTGTAGCCTTCAGTCCTGACTCGTACTGTGGGGGTGTTGTGTGTAGGTGATTATGGTGCATGTTCACAGCTTCAGGTCACTTTCCCTGAATATGCTCAGGAAAGGTTAGGAATAAGACATCAGAAAAGCTAGACCAAAGCAGGCTGTAAAAACCTCACATTTTAATTCCATTTATTACTTAAAGCTAATGCTATATGGTATTTTCTGCACTCCAATAGAACAAAGAAAAATTGTGCAAAACTATTCTGTTCCACTGCAGGAATAATTTCATTTAACAGAAATCAGTCAAACTTACATGGGGAATTCTTCACTCTTAAATTTCACTGCTACCTTCTCACTGTGTGATGTGTTAAAGAATACAGTCACTTTGAAGTTTTAAAGTAAACCTGTAAGGGAATCTCTTTAAAGTGGTGCCAGCAATACCAAACAGGAAGATAATCAATATTTTCCAGATTTTGCTAGTGCAAAACCATTATACAGGAGGAAGTACATGCTATTTGTAGTAGGTAAGGTTTCTGTTTTGCTTTTCAATTTACTAGTTTGGTAGAACCAGTCCATGTTAATGCTGACCACAATGGTTGCTTAAGCATACCTTTCTTCTACGGACTCCTCAACCACACTGAATGCCTGAGAAGGCAACACCTAAGTGCCAGAACTATTAAGACAAAACTAAACAAAAAAAGTGATCAGGAGTTAGGCTAGGTACACATGTGCAGTATTATATTATATATTGAGTTCTGAAAAATTAAAAGCAAGAATCTTTGATGGACCCCAGATTCGGAAACTGAAAAATGATCCAAATTTCACAAGCTACATGACTAATACTGAAGCTTCTGCCTGGCACAGCTATATCATGGTTGTCAAAAACTTCTTGGGTAACCATAAAGCCCAGAATTATGAAGAATTGGTACAAAACTTGCTCTTAAACTTTAAAAATTTAGGTGCTACTATGAACATAAAGGTACACTATCTCCATAGCCAATTGCAAAATTTCCAGAAAATCTTGGCGATTTAAGTGAGGAACAAGGGGAGAGGTTCCATCAAGATATAAAAGTGATGGAGGAAAGGTATCAGGGCAGATGGGATAGACACATGATGGCAGACTACTGCTGGAGCCTTCAAAGTGATTGTCCTGATCATCAGCATAAAAGGAAATCATACAAATGGAGTTTTTCAATGACTTTTTTTGTGACTAGTTCTGTAAATATACTGAATATGGAATATATTGACATTAAGTATTTCAAAAATGTAATTTTTTATACGTAGGCATATCTAGTTTAATTTTGCTTAATTTTCATGTTTCATTAGTTTTCTATGAGGTTAATATTGAGATCATTATTTCAAAAACTAGAGCCAATCTAGAAAACCAATACCATATTTGGAATCTATGCATTAAACCTAACCTAAAATGACTTTAATCTGTTTGGCAAGAAAATATTAGTTGACCAGTGTTATTTCATAAGCAAAACACAGGAGTTGGGGTAGAAGGGTAATGACAGAAAGAGAAGGAGACAGAGGTCAGAATGGAGTTAGCTAAGGAAGAGTTGGCTTTCTACCAACTTCTACCAACTTACCCCTTATTCGGAGGGTTCCTGGGGTCCCGAGGTAGGCATTCAGATACAGTGGCCCTACAGAAGTAGCTGAGCAGCTGGGAACAATGATATCAAGTTTGTCACAGATCCCATGGCATTGGAGTGCATGATGTTAATTTCTTTGAGGGCAACAACTCAGTTTGGTAGTTGATTACAATAGCTGGTGTGAGAGTATAGTTAAGCTAACATAATTTGTAATGTTCCTGTTGCTGAGGGTATTTACTGTACAATTATGTTATTTGTAATAAGCAACATTTATAGCCAATTTGAGCCATAATCGATGTGGCCTTACTAATGGTTTGGATTTTAAAAAAGTATCACTGCAAATATTTGCTCAATTTGGGACAATATGTTATTTAGCTATGCAGGTTTGGTGATTACAGAGATGGGGAGAAATGCTCCTGGGTCAAGTGACTACAATAATGCATGCTTGATAGTATTACTCTGAACTTTGGCTATTTGTGAGCTAAAAGTATTATGTAATGGATTTGAAGCTCCGGATCGGATTTATCAGATCACTATGGAAAGACTCACAGAACAAGAAATTTCTTAATCTCTCAAATCACCAGCATTTGCTGACTTCTTTTATTTCACAAGCCTCTAAAACAGCTATTGCTCATTTCATGTGCAGTCTCACTATCAATATGTTTCTTGTTAGGAGGAAATTTAACTGGATAGTGATTAATGAAAAGTTCTTTCAGATTTTGCAACATAAACAGGATATACTTCAGAAACTTTTGACTTTAATCTTTTTACCTGCATATATATTTTCTATCGGCCCCTCCCAAATCTATAACTAAAATATTATCACTCATTACACCATGTAAGATGCAACAAGTCTGTAAAAGGGAGGGAAGACAAGCCAGCGTACAACCATGGAATACATCCTCACATGGAGATAGATGGTAAAGTGAGTTAACATTTAAAGTTCTAAAAATCTAAAACATAACATAATTGTATTTTTTGCTCAACGACATAACTGTAAATAATTGTACTATTTTTTTTTTTTTTTCTTTTAGTAGTAGATTAGTGTGCCTATTATGTGAGAAGTAAGATCTGTCATAGATTAAACGCTTTAATTAGCACAGAAAATATTTTAAACTACAAATAAACTGTAATGAACAAAACCCCATGTTCCCTAAAACAACAGGATAATGAATGTGACATCGTTCTTTCTTTATAAGATTTCTAGTGGGGTAAGTTGCAATTAAATACATCAGAGACACTGCATAAAACTAGCTTTTTCTGTGCAGCTTAAATTGTGGGCTTTAACAACACGGTTTTTAGTTGTATAGCTAATATTTTTCCAAAAAAATTCAAACAGAGGCAATTTTTATATTCAATGCCACACTTTTGATAATATAGTATTAAGTGTGTTTTCTACTTTTATTGATATTTAAAAAGGTCTTTCGACCTTTTACTTTTTGCTTAAAAAAGTGAACTACTTAAAAGCTTCCTATAAATACAAACATACAGAAGTGCATACAAATATTTTTGCCAAATAAAAAGGAATGGGCAAAATAATCATATTTTTCATGCTCAACGTGTCAGGCTAGTATAATATTTTTCAATGACCTTTTGGACAGATGCATTAATGGTTGATAAATGGGAGGCCTTTATTTGTGCGTCTAATGATTGAACCATGTAAAACTTAAGTTAAACAATACAAAGACCTTTACTCAAAAACAACGGGGTAAAACTGTTTTTTCTTTCTTACTTGTACTTACAAGGGTAGTTTACTTTTGAATTAATGAACACTACTTTTTCTTCTGGGCAGTCCTAAAGTGCAACTATACTTAATAAAAAAAATGCGGGAAGATTCTTTATCTCTGAAGTGACAGGAGACAGGCACAGTGCCTACATCACTTCACCCCAAAGAAACAAACTCTCCCCAAAATCACCCTCCAATATACTCAATTAGGATACTATATTTACATTGTTTCAACAAGTGACACAAGGGTTTTATCCTATATATTTATACACACATACACACACACTGAATATATGCATCTAATTGATACTATAATATGTATATTCACATGACTGTATACTTTATTGCTATCTTTTTCTTCTGAACTGCCATATAGACCATACAGTCCCTATATAAATACATTCCCCTGAAGAGGTGAAACACGTCGGGTATTCATTGGATTATAGTTAGAACTATATGTCTAGTTTATGGACTCCAAGCCAGTGAAGTGTTAACTGGTCTGGATATATGCATGGTAAGCTATATATGTAAATTATGTATGAAAACAAACTTGTATCAATACATAATTTATTTTTACACCTAAAAATCTTGGAGCCTGATCCTCTTTCTCTTTATCCTAAATAAAACATTTTGACTACTATAAGAGGTAGCTCCATAACCCAATACTGGAGGAAGAGAAACTCATTGCCCTAATTCCTGGCAGCAAACGAAGCTTAAAGAATCATCTGAAAAGTATATGGATTTGTTTGGGCATGGATGGAAACCGTGTTTTATGTGAAGTAGAAATATTATTGATAGTATTTGTATGTGCATGAATGTTTGATTGTATTTTAAAGCCTATTTACCCACTGTTTTTCTTTGTGATCTGTAAAGTGATCTACTCTATGCTCTATGTAGTGCCAAGATCTGTTTATCTGTTCTAAGCACCTAGGTTGTGGCACAAATTGTCTTCTGGAATATATTTAAAAGGGGGTTATCCCCTAATTGGTAGTAGGACATGGTGGAAAGAGCAAAGGGTAGATTGGACTGGGTTCGAAGCATACTCAGGAATCATCACTCACATTTCAACAGTGCTTGAGTCTGGAACATTTGTTACAAAATGTTAAGTTGACTGTGAATATCTCTGAATCTCTGCCCCAACCAAATATTTGTAATTATTGATAAATCTCAGCCCTAGCAGAGTATTGCTCTCTTTCCTACTACAAGTAATTTTACACATATTTAAAACTGCTAGAAATACAATTTTTCACTAAAAGGGTTTTCTTGAAAATGCACTGGGCTTATGTTATGTGGTCAGCAAAAAGTGATTACCAGAGTTCTTCTTTACTAAATCAAAGAAAATTATTGTAAAGTACACATTTTAAATGAAGAGATGTTAACTTTCCAGTGTTGTGCCTCTCCCAGTCTTTTCTGCTTCTTGACTATTCTTCCAGAAAATTGAAAAAGAAAATGAATATCTAGGAAAGCAACTGCATTTTCTTTCCTTTTTACTATATTAATTTAGTATGTAGAAAATTCTGCTTATTAATTGATGTGAGGCTAAGGCATTTTGTGTGTTAATTCATCAGACAATTATTTGGTAGACTGAGACATTGTATTTTTTAATGAATAATTCAAGTATTGGTTATTGAATGTATTTATTCATTGGCACAGAACATCTATGATTGGGTGGCACACTGTGTTTATTCATTTATCCAGAAAGGTTTACAATCATTCTAGCATCACATAGACATTGGGTTGGATACATCAAAGTCCAGAAAAATTAAATTGTATTCTTGAAATGTTGTATTCCTGCTAGTCATTATAATTACAATTTTCATAATGATGTAAATATATGTCTTTAACCCAAGTTATAGCAAAAGCTATGCAAAACCATATATGATTTTATGCAATTTATATTTATATTATATTATATATAATATATTTATAGGGGACATGCTGACAGAGTACACTAAAACCTTTGTATCTTAAACCCCTCCTGAAATAGAGCAATCAAAGTATGATATGTGAAGGACATTCGTTTGTCTACAGTCCCATAGCTATGTATTTGCAGTGTTCCATAAAGTTTGTATGCTGTACTGTCAGTGTGTCTTTTAGCTTCTAGGAAGGGTTGACAGGGTACAGGGTACATTTAAGTTGCCAACTTTACAAGTTGATTGCAGAGCTAAAAAATTGCAAGGGGAGGGAGCAGGTGTGAAAATTTCCTTAGGATACATTTCCTAAAAAGGTATGTAGTCTTTCTTTAAAGTATGTATGTTGAACAAAGCATGATATCTGCTAATGTTGTAAATACAACACCACCAAACATGTTATTGTCACCAAAATTGTTAGGATGTTCCAAGTAAAAAAAGTTTAAAAACCCCATGTAATTTTTCCACAAACCAAAGTTCAAATTTTGTTAGGAAAATACATTTTTATGAAAAAATACATGCTTTTTATATTTTTACTGGAGGCATGTTCCCACATAGCCCCTGACACGCCCAGACATTTTGTTCACAATACTATGTGGTTTTGAACTTAACTTGGAACAGTTGTCAGGGAGGTCTAAAAAATGAAGAACAATTTTCAATTTGATTTTAGGAATAATGACATGCTTTTTTTATATTTTACTTGTGAAATGTTTGCATGTTTCCCCAGCAATTTTGGAAGGGAACAGCCCATCAAAAATAAATATATGAAAATACATGCGGATTTAAATGTTACCTTGCTTATGTTAAATGCTTTATTTAACAAATGTCAATCTAATCATTGTAAATCTTTGCAAACATTTCTCTGTTTTCATAAATACTATCTATGTGGCAGTGCGTAGCTTTCCATGGCGTTCTTTTGACCATAGGTTAGTTAATTGCCCTACTTATGGCCAAACCGAGTAACATGATTTGCAGCTTATCGACTTCAATGTGGTTTACTGCAAAGTTTTGCAAATTTTAAGCAAAACTGTTCGTGAACTGCATCCAGGTACATTTACACAACTATAGTCTCCCGTAAATAGGAGGTATATAAAGGCAGATTATAGTGCTTCACGTAAAGCAAAGCTTCTTTTTTTCCCAATTATAGACATGGCACACAAATGTGTGACCAAATGATCTCCTTCTATTTTTCTCCCATGCTGAATACTGGTAGGGAGATATTTTCACACAATATTAATCACACTTAAAATTTTATTTAGAATAATGATTATGTTATTAAACAAGGACAGATGCATCTGTGATTGAAAATCAAGGATTCCATATAAATAAAGGACAAAGTCATGGCGTTGGCATTATGGGTTTCTGCAAGTAATAATTATTAAGGCAGTAGAATGGTACTGATGATGTGCAATGAGGATAACCTCTATCACAACCAACTTCAAATTTACAGAAATACGATGAGTGAATTATAAATTCTGATTGGATACTACTATTTATATATATATATATATATATATATATATATATATATATATATATACAGTTTTTTTGCTCATACGTACAGAAAGCAACCCTCGTATCCATAACTGTAACACAGCAAGCTGGCCATTCTCCTTTACTATTCAATGTACTCTGTACCCTGATTGGTATTCTTTTTATCTTTTATTATTTTTATTGATAATGAAAAATAAAACAGACATTCTTTGACCTTTCTTTTGACAGCATTGCCTGACCTTTGCTTTGACAGAAGAAACATTTGATCCCAAAGCCAATTATTCCCAGTAAATATGTCTTATCCAAGAGGATTTAGAAACCACTGAATTTTAATTAGCAATATGTATTAAAAATTTATGAAAAAAAATATTTTGATACATTAAACATTGCTATATAGTGCTATATATATTTGTTTTAAATTATGCAATATTACTGCCTTATCCTCTTTATTATAGCCAAGAACAAAGTTTACTATTTTTTAAGTTGGAATGATATGATTCTTACTCCTGGTATGGCTTAATTTTACTGCAGCTTCAATTTGAGTGTCTTCAAGGTCCGCTAGATGAATGGACCCTTTTATTGCTGTTTCATTTGATGGCTGGTATGTAAAAGTTAGTTTAGTTACAAAGGAAAATTATAAAATGATTCTGAACCTAACTAATCAATAATTGCTGGATCTGGAAATGCTTTGATGTTTTTGGGCTGCCCCAAACAGCCTATCCTGCCGTAACATTGCTAGACCAATGGGATCCCAGAATATGATGTTATTGAAGTCCCAAGATAAAGCTGGTGGCAAGTATTTGTCTGTGGCACAAACATACATGTTTGGTTGGTCATGCATAATACTTCTGACAAATCTATAGATACATTTAGTAAGTGAAGTTTTAAAATTAGTTCAGTTATAAATGAAGCTGCACTCAAATGAAATTGCTTAAAGCCACATTCATTTGGTGCCTACAGGACCAGGCTGTAGGGAAAATTGTATTTAAACGTTTTTATAAAAGTATTGAAAAAGTCTGACCTGTGAGCACCACTATGCCACTTTAATGGCATACCATTTATAACCTTACCTTACCCTACTATACCCTTTATTCTTAATTCACACGCTACTTCATGTTCGCCTTCACATTCTTCTCCTTTCATTTTCCAATATTATCAACACAAGATTTACCTTTTACTTTATTCATTTTTTATACCCATCTGTTAAACAGGTAGACATTACATCAACCTTAATACACATTCTTTTATTTTTCCTATCTAACTTGTTCACTAGCATGCTCTAACAGATGGATTAACTTTAATATTGGATTTTGTTTGATTTGATACCATGTATTACTTTATACTACAAAAATTTATAATATGTTCATTTGCTATTTCTTAATTTATTTATTTTTGTTATGGGACTAATTGAATACTATAATACTACTATAATACTAATAATACTGTATATTTGTATGGTAGGGTTTTGTATGGGTCTCATAATCCCCTGAGGAAGCCAATAGGGCGAAACACGTTGGAGCTGTCTTGTCTTGCATTTTTAATTATTTTATACACATAAATAGATATACAGCTAGTGCACAACTGACTACTCATATTCAAGTTACCACCATGCCAAATGAGCATATAAAATTCCTATGGATAACTAAATTGATTATTTAAGGTTATTAAGTTATTTACTTAAGTGGACCTTACCTCCAAATGCAAGTGGTCCCCTGTATATTCTAATCTTCCCCTTCTCGATTCAAAACTTCTTGAAAAACATTTGGATGGATGTAAACAATAATCTTACTCATGTACATGGCACTGCTAGGTCATATAGGACCACACTGTAAGTAAAGCTGCGTACACACGTCCAATTTTTATCGTTGGAAAAGAACGACGAACGAACGACGAACGACCGATTGGCCAAAAATCGTTCTTAAAAAAAGTAACCAACAGTACTTCATCCTGTTTAGTTCAAATTTAAAACTTACCTGCCAGTCAAGTATAAATAAGTGACACACACACAAATTTTTTTGTAATAAATATTTTTACTAAAAAAAGTATAAAAATAACAATAAAAAAAATATTACTATTTAAAATGTCCTAAAATGTTTTTTTTTTTTAATTTTTTTAAGTGCATGCAGATCTCTTTTCGCCTCACGCACTGTATTTGCCACTGCCTTCCATTTGTGGTCCATGGCCTCCAGTTTGTCCATGATATCCTTTTTTTGGGAAACAACATCTGTGTAGAAATAAAAAGAAGAATATTAAGTACACACATATTGTGAAGCCAACACATGGATATGAGACATTTTTGCATAAACAATATATGAATGCTTACCAACACTTCTCGCCATCTGCCCTGACGTGCCTGGCTCTTGACCTTCTCGTTCTCCCTCTGAAACTTTAAGAGCAAACAAAAATAAAAAAGTTAAATTACACACAATTATGCAACCTACCTCTCTAAAATTTAGGTACATACCTGGCTCAATTTCCACCACAGATTCCACTACCTCCTCTGCAGGGGAAACCAGAATCAACTCTGCATAAAAATAAAATCAAAAACATATTTGAACTATATGGAAAAATAATGTATTTTTCATATTTATAAAATTATACATTTTTTCTTATTAAATATATACCAATATCCTACCTTCCACCTCTTGCTGCTCCTCGGGACGCACCTGCGGCTGCTCCTCTACCTCCCAAGCACGTCGTCCTAATGCATAAAATCAAATACAGAAGCAAAAATTGTCATTAAAAAAAAAGTTAAAAAATTACAATAATAAAAAAATGACTAATAATTAAAAAAAAATAAACAAATACAAATAAATTAAAAATAGTTTCCCAAAATATTACATAACTATATAATAATAGTTATAGAAATAATTTTCCAAAAAATAAACTTCTACAAACTGACAAAATTTTTACTTACGTTTTCTGGCGATACGACGCCTTAACGAATGCAGCACGTCCCTCTCTCGGTTCTTGAGATCAGACCACCTTTTCCTCAATTGATCCTTCGACCGCTCCACACAAAATTTTTGCTGTAATCTCCTCTGCAATTTTTCTAAAATTCGATTCTTCCGCGCATTCTGGGATTTGTAATGACCCCTCCGACCATCATAATCGCTTTTCTCCAGGACCTCCACCAACACCTCCATCTCCTCGCTTGACATAGGTGTGGCTCCTTGTGCAGACATCCTCTGACGTCACAGGCAAACATTTAACAGGACGTGGGTGGGTGGATTTGCAAAGTGCTGTGGGAAATCAGAAGTGCAAAGTGCAAAATCAGGCAAGTGCGGTCATTCGTATATTCGCCCGACAATTCGATCGACAAACAAACATTATTGAGGTGGGTGATGCTGCATATTTTTATATGTTTTTATAAGTTATATGTTTATAGTTTTGTTATATTTTATATTTTAATGTTTTTCACAGATCATGGCCTATGATGCATTTAATAATCCTGACTTCATGCGTGAGTTTATTGAGGCATACAGGTCCCATCCCTGTCTGCGGAAGGTGAAGTCTTCAAATCGTCAGATGAAACTGAAGGCGTATACCGCTATGGTGGAGCTCAGCAAGACCGTTAATCCTGCCGCCGACATAAAATATGTGAAGCAAAAGATACAAAACCTGCGTACCGTTTTCAAAAAGGAAATGAACAAAATAAAGTCTTCACAGCAGTCAGGTGCTGCAGCAGATGATATATACGTACATAAATTATGGTACTTTAATCTGTTGGCATTCACTGCAGATCAGGATGAAGGTCGCCCATCAGTGTGCAGGCTGAAAGAAGCGGACAAGGATGCTGGGGAAGGTACACACAGGGATGCTGGGGAAAGCCTTGATGAGACTCCTGAGCTTTTCAAGACACCAGACCAGGTAAGTTATTTAAAAATATTTTTATTATTAAATTTATAAAAACACAGGCACAGCTACCACCCTTCACCTGTACAAACTCAACGCCACCCTTATGAGTATCATCCCTACCCTTCCTCCAGTACACCAAATCAGTACAGTTTTGGCAATGAAAGCCTCCATTTCACTGATTTATAGTGGGGGGGGGGTGTCACAAATGCTATTTGGTTTCATATTGTTGTTAATATTGTTAATTTTGTTTTGATGGTTTTGTTTTAATAAAGGTTATTTATTGTTATTTATACTTTTTAATTAGCACTTTGTTGCATGCACTGTTAATAAACTTTATCTTTTGGTTATGAAGCAAATGTGTCATTTTGTTTTAATGATTGTATGGGGCCTCTACCTTCATGTACTCATCTTTCAAGCAGTCGATAATTGCTGCACATGTCTCGGGGATGATATGACCCATTGCTTGCGGTGAGATGCCGGTGGAGAACGTCATGTCCTGCAGAGATCTTCCAGTGGCAAGGTATCTCAGGGTGGCGATCAACCTCTGCTCAGGTGTAATGGACTTCCTCATGAAGTCCTGCAGAAAAGGTCTAACTGCAGAAAGTAATTGCTGGAAACAGACATCTGACATACGAAGATAATTCTTGTAGTCATCTGGGAATGAGTGGCACAGTTCCCGTAGCAGATTCTCATGTGAAATGTTGTCTCGCTCCAACAACCAATCCTTGCACCACATTCGCCGCTTCTTCTAAACATCCTCCTCTTCAAGCAGACATACCAAAGCAAGAGCTGCTTTCTTCTTCCTTGAGAACACTTTGAAGGGCATATTGCACATAGGGACAAAGGAACAGTGTGGTGAATGTCATACGTTTGATCCGATCGTTCGTACACAGTATTCACTTCCTGTGATGCACGTCACTTCCTGTATCGTTCAAACGATCGCATCTATCATGTGTACAATATCTTTGAACGATCGTGCCGTTATCTGTATGTACAGGATCGGTGCCATACGATCGTTCGAAGATATCTGCAGGATCGTTCGTCGTTCGTTTACCAACGATAATAATTGGAAGTGTGTATGCAGCTTAAGACTTTCTTTTAGATTTATTGCACTAGCTGCAGAGTACAACCTATGGAGTGCAGTACAAATCACCTAAATATACAGAAGATTACCTGGTGTTTATTGACCAGCCAGCTCAGAGCCATATATTGTTCAGCTTACAGCCACATCCACCCCTGGTAATGTGCAGAAAGATGTTCTTATCTTCTAGTTTTAACCGACAGCTTTTGTCAGCTTTGATGACCAATCAAGTCACATTACATTTTTATGCTGATCATGATTTAATTTGCATAATAATAAACACATCTAATCAAGAATTTAATTAGTAGCCTTTGAGAGCCTGCCATAGAAATACACACCAACGTTTGTGAGTACGGTTAAAGCAAAATTTGCTAAAATGCAGGAACTTTGCATAGGAGAAAAAAATCATGGTACTTGGATGTGTTATATTTTACTGAAGATATTGATGAGGAATGAAAATAAGTTTTATTTCCTTTTTTCTATATTGACTTAATTCACAAGCAGATGGCTACATTCGTATGTGCCCACTACTAACTTAAGTGACAGTGATCGGTGCCCATTTTGCAGAAATCATGTACAGACACCAGCTTTGACAGTGTGGATTTTCACTGCTGCAGAATGCCTCTTGACAGGCACAGTAACCATGACTGTGTAATGCACTGCTGAAATGAGACAGACAAAGCTCTCAGGCAATGAGAGATCGTTACAGAATGACAAAGTACATTTCTCTGGTGTCTACCTCCATTATGACACATAAAAGACAAAAAAGTTCACCTATACCACATTCAAAATCAATGAATCTTTATTCTAAATACTTCTCAAATACATGATATATACCACAAACAAACCCAGCTCTAAAAACATTAAAAACAAATACATCCCCTAATGGATGACTTAATTTTCAAATGGCCAACTCAAAGTATGCAGACTGGTCTGTACAGAGTCACTTAACTAGTATTGTTCTCACTAAGTGTTGTACCCTTTTTATATTTATAATATAAAATATAATATAAATATATATTTATATTATATAATATATATATATATATATATATATATATATATATATATATATATATATAAAGGATTTAGGAATGTTCATACAATAAATTCTATGAATATTTACTTACATTAACCAATCACCTGATGATAACATGTAAATAGATTAAAGTGAATACTAATACATTGTATTTCCAAATCATGGTTAATCAGCCTCATTTTGGATGTGTTACAGTGAAAGTGAAATAGGAATATTCACAGACACAGAGCTGATTTTAATAGAATAGGGAAAGAATAGAACAACTATCATTTTTTTTTTGTATGCTGGTTGCAGATCTTCCTTTAGTTCCTCTCTGGTATAACCATTGTAAGCAGAACAAAAAATTAAAGTAAATTTTCAGTTTTAGGTTAATTACTGCATGCACAATCCTGCTCCAAACCATTCCCATGCAACTGAATAGGAGCAATGTGGAACCACTTAGTGGAAGCGTTTGAATTAAGTTGCATTTGCATTGTGGCATGGCTCCTGGATGAATCATGTTGCTTTTGGTCACTGAGTTGCTCTTTCTCATGAACCGGAGCACAGCAGCAAACATCGGGGCAAAGAATGCAATCACATTGAGCCTGATTTATTAAAGCTCTCCAAGGCTGTAGGGGATACACTTTCATTGGTGAAGCTGGGTGATCCAGTCATTTGCTAGCAAATATTTTAAATCCTGGACCAGATCCATTCCAGGTTTGCTGGATTATCCAGCTTTAATGATGAAAGTGTATCCTCCCCAGCCTTGGAGAGCTTTATTAAATCAGGCTCATTGACCTACAGCAGTTTGCTATGAGCCCTGAAGCCTCTGTTTTTTCAGAAAGAGCCCTTAATCTTTTCCTATACTATCCAGAAAAACAGTTGTTGGCTGGACACCTAATCTACACCTGTAAATAACTGTTAAGGTAAAAGGATTTTACAGGATTTTTTAATGAACAGCAGAAGAAACAAAAACTACACTCAATCATATCTCACTTCATTAATCTAGTAGAGTTCTGGGGTCAACTTACTAAAAGAGTTCCATGTAGCAAAGTGAATTATCACTCTAAAAGGGACAATTCACTTAGATAATGCGCAAGGAACTGTAAAAAATTGGACTGGATTGCTGAAATCAGTGGTACTTAACCTAATTCCTAAACTAAGTGTATTATCCCCTGCAGAGTAATCATTCACTTTGTTAAGTGAACAGCCTTTAATAAATATACCCCATGGGAAATGTGCATGCTGAGTTTTTGAAAATACAGCAAAGCACTGTACTGGTAAGCTGCATTTAGGTGCTATTAGCAATGAATGGCAATTCAGTGCAGCAACTTGTGTGATTTGCTTTGCCACATGTTGTGTTTCCAAATGTAAATGTATACTTTATTGTAAAGCACTAATAGGAACTGGACTTTATCTTTTTTTATTATCCATTTTATTAGCCATACCATTATCAAGCTTTATAATACAGAGTAAATGCACACAAATGTTTGTTCTTAGTAGTGTTACATTCACTCTAATATTAAACCAGCACATTTTTCATTTACTGCAGTTGCAAGACAATTTTTTCATATAGATAGGCCAAGCTAAGATGGTACATCTACACTTTCATAGGTTTTATAAAGTTTTGACCGAGAACTTTTGGCCATTTGCACCCTGTGGTGATGTCACCTTATGATCTATAAACTCCATGAGGATGTCACCTTATGACCTAATAACTCCATGTGGATGTTGTGAGTAGTTGTGTGGAAGGCAACAGGTCAAACATGGCTTGTTATTTTTGTCAGAATTGTTGATTTGCTCTTTTTGCCTTTGGCAATGATGACATTTGTGAGGAAGAACCTTGGCATGAGACTATGTAGGTTTACTCTTTGCGTAGGCTCCTAAAAAAGTTTAGGACAGTGTTGTTCTTTAGAAATGAATTATTGGGCAGCTTGTTATACCAGTTATCTCTTTGTATTATACTGACTGTCCCTATCAAGCTGCAATATTCTGATGGGTTGATTAAATTGTTAGGATGTGCCATTTAAGGCCTGCTTAAAGGATAAACGCTCTTTTAAACATTGGGCCTAATTTGCTAAAGGTCTCCAAGACTGAACAGGGACAGATAGACTATGATGGGAAAAATGGGTGATCTAGCAAACCTGGAATATAAATGTTTTCAAACCTGGGCCAGATCTCTTCCAGACATGTTGGATCACCCAGGTTTTATTATAATAGTGTATCTTCCTCAGTCTTTGAGAATTCTAATAAATCAGGCCAAATGTGTACTCTTCCATCTATCGGTTCCATGCCCTGGCCTAATCTTAACCCCCAATCTGAGGTGCTGGGTTGAACCCAGGCCGGAAGGACTTGGACCATTACGGCCACCAGGTGTTAGTTATACTTGAATAACATACACTAATTACCTTACCAGCTGATCCTGCTGTTGATAACAAAGAGACAGTGGAGGTACACCAGAACCAACTGGCCTGATCCAGTGGGCTACCAGGTGGGGGAAAACACAGTAACCTCAGCTTGCCTGATGTTTCTTTAGTTTGCTGTGGTAAATGAAATCGGAGTTCCCTTCATTAACTGTCAATGAGAGTGGTATCATTTGGGTATTTTACCCACACTTGTTCTGCAGTTTGCAGAGATCCAAGTGAGTGAGCACAATGCCTGGAGTTTAAGTTAAACTCATTGGGGGGTACCACTCAAAGCCAAAATAACTAGAGGCAATGCCAGAGACTTTAGCATTGGTCCTGATTTACTAAAGGAATCTAGGCTGTCCACTTACTAAGGTGAATTATACCTTTGCATAGGAAAATTTACTTAACTGAGTGAATACGGTAATAGTTCACTTTGCAAATATTATCCAATCCCATGCAAGGAAACCCCCAAAATAGGATTTTTCTTTTGCACATGATTGGATGGTTAAAGTCAGCAAATCTTTATTTCAGTTACTAAGATAAGTGAAATATTCCTTGCAAAAGGATAATTCACTTTGCTATGTAAACATCATATAATATTTTATTCTATCAGCCCTGTTGGGTTTTAGAAACCCTAAAGAAAGAAATATCTAGGGGTCGGAAATAGAGCTATATACCTAAACGGCATTCACCTTTTTATATTAAATTATGTGCAAAAGACACAGTATTAAGAAATAGCTGAAGAGAATTAAATGATATTTATTTACACCACAAAGTGCATATTCTCTGTACTTATAGTAAATCTACCCTTATAAGTCCCTGTCCTGAAACACTCATGTAGAGCAAGATTTACAACCACATCCTGATTTAATTTGCTTCATACCTGTAGCAGGTTATGGATTTAGAATGTACTGACAATACAACCAATCAAACTGGCATTATAGGAAGGCGGTCAGCAATAGCAAGTCTTCACATTTCCATCAGGACATTTAGCACATGCAGAACACATAGCGTTTATCATCCAGTCCTGTCATTTGTGGCATATAATTTGCTCTTTAGCTGCAGTCTGTTATTGCAACATACAAAGATTTCTCATCCCTGGCTGATCTTTAAATGTGGCAATTATGGAAACAAAACAAGCAATAAAGAGCATGTTTCTTGTTGGTTGTTAACTTTTCATAGAATATTGTATTCTTGTGCTGGAATGGTTAAAACATCCCCATTAATGAACAAGTGAGGATGCTTTAATTATGTTCAACCGCAGCACACAATTTCTTTGCATGACTATTATAATAGCAGATTTTGTATAAAAAAAATCTAAATGTCTGTGAAACCTCACATGTCTCCTCCCTCACACCCTGACCTTCCCAAGAAGGAAGAAAAGAGAAATGCAGAAATGAAAAAAACCTAGAGCAAGCTAAAGCAAGAGCAGGCGGGAGCTCACATTTAATAGAGACACTGCTTTTAATTCTCAGCCATGCTTATATATAACGTCAGCCTCATTAAAATAAATACATCTCCATTCTCGTTTGTACAGCGTTTCTCCCTTGTAGACATAATGGCTTCCCAATGTTCTTGAGATTTTAAGATGATCTTACCATAGAAGGCTTTTTTATGACTCATTGGTTGAAGCAATGTTTAAATAAGGCTGTGATGAAAAAAAAATAGAAGCTTTCTGGATATTAGAATGGCAGCTCATATAGTAACATATTTCAGATAACTTTAGGCTTGACCTGGTAATGGGAATCTAGTGCAAAAAAACAGGTAGGAGTTCCTGTACATCAGCTTTAATGAGATTATATTGCATTTTCTCATGCCTATAAGTATTTAGACAACATCATATTCCCCCTGAGAATCATGTGTGGTGGAGGAAATAGGATATATTTAAATTAGTGGCAATACTGTGATTATTCAAAGGTCAGCAGTAAATATCTGTAACAAAAAAAAAAGTGGAGAAGTAATATAAGTGTGCCCTGTTCTGAATGTGCACAGTAAAATGAAGCCATAATAGTTATAACCCAGTTTTATATTACAAAGTTTTAAACTAATGATTTATAACTTTTTATTTAAAAGAAATGTTTACCACACAAATTATATTTCATACACCCATGACACATGAATTTGTACAGCATTTTCAAAGAGCACCATGGAAGTTAGGCCCTTTTTTGACTCTTTTATTAATCTAAACCCAATACAGATCTGTAAAGACCAGGGATTTATTCAGTTGTATGTGCTATTTGAACTCTTCTACTCTATTAAAGAGGAAGTAAACTAAAAAAGGCAAAAAATTAACTCACTTTTAATTTTGCAAATCCATTGATCCCTCCGGAGGTTACCTGGATCCCCGCTCCACAGAAAAAAAATAATTTTTATCTTACATAAAACTGTTGTCTAACCTTTTATCTAATGTAAACATTTTATTTTTGGCCCATTTTAAAGTGTATGTACAGGTAGTCCCTGGGTTATATACGAGATAGGGACTGTAGGTTTGTTCCTAAGTTGAGTTTGTATGTAAGTTGAACAGGTACATTATTTTAATAAATGCAATTAGGACAGATGTTTGTCTCAACATCCCTCACAGGGACACCCTGAAAGGAGAGATTATTGTGGTTAATAATGGTTTTTATGTGGTTTTATGTACTGGAAATGAGCCTTATAATGTAAATATTAATAAAAAATGGTGTTATTTTTATTTTATATGTTTTGATATTGGCCTAAAAAATCCCGCTACAAAAATTGGTGTTCTTCACCGTATATTCTTTTTTCCTGGGTTTAATAAGGGATGTGGACTACGTGATATATAACAGTTGTATAGGTGGAAATCTTTTTTTTTATAGCTAATATAAAAAGTAACTTATCCTGAGTTATGTTTAAATACATTTTAGAGTGGTCTCCTTTCATTCACATTTAAATACACACAAGAGAGGCAGAGGTGGCTGTGTCTTGACTGGGTAAACATTTGGAAATTAAGTCCCCAGTTTGAGTAACAATTAATGGTGTAAATTATCGTTATATGCTAAAGTAGGACAATCATTTAGGATTGTTTTCTTATGTGTACCTTTATGTTTGTATAACCATTGTTTTCATGGATGCTCACTTGGTTATTCATCTTTTATACAGTAAAGATATACATCAAACCTTGATATTGTGTACTTGCCCGCACTCCCCTGAATTCTGTAGAACCTAGACCAATATTTACCCATGCAAAACACATAAACATCATAGCATTTATGAATATGAAAGACATTGACTGAGAAATGCTGAGAAAGGTAATCTTTGCAAGGGTCATGGTTAAAAGAGGACATCATATCAAAAGTCACCTAAGAAATTCATTTTATATGAAGAGTTCCTTATTCATAAGTCATGTCAGAATGACAAATCAAACAACAAATGTAATAATAGGAATTTCATGCAAGACAAATGTATGCTGTGCACCCCAATGGTATATGCGGGAGCTTTTTAAATGATGCTAGAAATGAAATCAAGACAGAAACAAGCCAAAGGGGGAGTACATAAGAGAAAATCAGATCAAATGCTTCTGAGAGGAAGCCAGAAAGGGCAACATTAAAGAGATCTGATCAGTGTCCTGATGTAGCTTGGCAAATCTACAGAAGCAGATGTCTTACCTAGTCAGTGATGCAGATCAAAGGAAAGAATTGGGAAAGGATATTTACATCTGATTGAGAGTTACATTAGAAACACTTAAGATAGAGAGTCAAACCAGAGGAAGAGAGTCAGCAATATTGTATCAATAGGCGGCAGACTAGATGGGGATGTGTAAAATAAGGGTCACTTGTTGTTCAATGTAAAGATTAATTTAATTATATTTTTAAATAGTCCTTTAAAGATTTATTGTATTTCAAAAGGAAACATATTCTAATGGCACATAAGAACACCAGGGCAAAGGTAGCAATTGTTCTTCAGTCTTACTTAAAATGTATCTAAAGCTATCTAAGTTTTTATTGCTTCCCATTCTGGTACAGTTCAAACTATTAACTTGCCCTGACCAGTGTCACCTGGTCAGAAAGTGATAGGAGATCCAATTTTTTTTTTTTTTTTTTTATTTCAACAGAAATGGAGAAGAACTCTTCAAATAGGAACACCTATTCTTCTGAAACCTAAGAGGAGATTTCCCCTCATCAAAAAAGATTTACTTCACTATATCCTTAACAGAAATTGAACCGAAATCTTCCTGGGAACTGGGATACAGGCAGCAAAAAGAAAAAGAACTCTTCTTTACTCCATCCTAAAAATATAGTTCTTCCTTTAAACATTTTACACATACTTTATTGTTAACTGTTGACGGTGTCAACTTACAAAACATTTCACACAGGTTACCATTTCTTAAACTATTACTTACGAAAAATATTAGGTTCTCTGGGATGTCTATTAAAAGCAGAAAATGAACCCACTTGAAATTTAAAAAAAATAGTTTCATAAAAAATATGTAATGGCACAGATCTCTGCAGCATTCTTCTTTAACTCTGTAGCTATGGGCTTAAATAAGCAATTAAATGATTATGGGGTTTAAAAACCCAGAAGAGTAGCAAAACTTCATTGCCAAATCAGTGATTCCGCTAGGGATCACGTTGAAGATCTGATGTGTAGAGTTGGTGGAGCCAGAATGGCAACCACTACTAGGAAAGTGCCCCACTTGCCATCGACCTCCAATTTAATATTTTATACAAAAAGTATTCATTGTATGTACCTATGTATCCTAATGAAATTTAATACAAAGGCATCAATGGGATACATATATAATACAAGTCAAATATTAATATATTTAAAAGAAAACAAGATCAATAGGATACCAGAAACTTAGAAATTACTAAAGACCTTTCACCAATTTGTATGTTTGAGGGAAGGGCTAGCTAATGCTGGGTGTTAAACAATTAAACAATTGATCCAGCAATCATGAGATGGATGACGTCCAGGATGTTTGAAAACATTTGTTAACAAAAAGCTTTTAAGAAATCCATTCCAGGTTTGCTAGATCACCCAGATTCACTGATGAAAGTGTATCCTCTCTGGCCTCGGAGAGCTTTAATAAATCAGGCCCATTGTGAGAATTTTGGATTATAGAAAATCTAATTAAACAATTTTAATTGTGATCCACCCTATTCTAATTACAAAAACTTACAAAATCCATCACCATTGTGCCAGTATTCATCCACTGAATAAAGGTATGCAATACTTTCAAATCATATTATATGTAGATGGCAGATTGGTATTGAAGTTCTCTATTTTAACATGTAGAAAAGCTAATAAGGTTTGAGCTATGCAGTTCACTATGCTTTGCTGGAACACATGTTTATTAAGGGGTTGTTCTGTACCTCAATGAACACGCTGTTTTATTCCTCACTAAACTGCACTGAAAATAGCTTCACTACTCAGGTATTCATTTTAGTATGAGACATAACACACTAAATGTGTGTCAGAAACATTGTACAGTATGCTGCAGTGAGACACAAGAACAGTTTGCTGCATCTTAAAGAAATAAAAAAAAACAGCTTTAGTTTAATAATATGCTTGTCTGATGGTGTGACGAAAGATTCCATATGTTACCATGTAACACTTAAAAAAACTGTGTCTTTGAAAGACTCAATGCTAAAAGCACCTGTCTGATATCACAACTAAGGTGCTAAGCATTTCCTGTTATGAACAGAATCATTTTAAAGTCCAAACCCAAAAACAAAAATAAAAATGCAGCTTACAAGTTTGTATATTTCATAGCGGTATTTGATTTTCATTTCCCTGAATTTTCCCGAGTGATCCTACCAGGAGCAAACTTTCTGTCCCAGGACAATAAAGTGATTGAGTGTACTGTATAAATGGAAGAGCTGCCTTCAGAACACCAACCATCTCCTTTACATAATGTGAGGAAGTTCTGTAGTTCACAGAGATAGTTGGGTCAATAAAGGAAAAAAGTGCATGATGTTATCTGCTCACAAGTTTTCAGGATGTTCTTTGGGTTTGAAAGGTATATTTCATAGGAGCAAACATGTACTGTACTAAAGGGAGCAAACATGTACTGTCAGTATTTATAGTCTAGATCAGCCATTCTCAACCAAGTTTCTGTGGAACCATCAAATTTTTCCAGAGGTTGCTAGGAGTTTCTTGAACTGTCGCTGATAGTCCTCCCATTTGATGATGCCTGCATAGTTCTGGGGCCAACACTGTTGAAAGAATTTTTCACATTTCAACAAAATAAGTTGGTTTTAGCAGGTACTACCCAAGAAATTAAAATTATTTTAGGAGTTCCTTCAGAGTAACGGGTTGAAAAGGTTAGTTTAGTTTAATGGTCTAGTTATAAATATTTTCAACTAAAATTTCAACATTTTTAACTGGATTAACAAAAAATGTACAAATCCTAGTAGAATGTCAAGTGACCCTTTGATAAAAACATTTCTAAACAGACTTCAAATGAATCAAATGAAAAGTATTTATGGTATAAATATTTTTTAATGAGATAGTTTTAACTAACGGCTGACCTGATTAGACTTGGCTGTCAATGAACACCCATGTTTGTTTGGGAGCACAATCCATTAGCTTTATTTCAGAATGCAAGGATTCACATATAAAAAATGAACTGAAAATAGATATAATGAAAACAAATTCACCTAGTATTTTCAGTACCCATATTAATTACTTTAGTTGCATTTATTTTAAATAAGCCCAGTAATTCTGAACAAACATACATGGCTCTCTTAACAGCCATCCCGCTGAACCTTTAATCTGCTGATGATCAGTTGGTGTAAAAAGAGCCTAAAATAAAGTCAAATGTGAAAAAAATACAAAAAATGGTCTAATACTTTACATGAGGGGTGTTATTATGGATTATAAAATGTGTCATGTTTAGTTATTAACAGCAGAAATGATTGCATGAAAATTTTAAAAGGATTTTAGGAGAAAGTAATCTTTTACAAAATGAAGAGATTCAAATAACATGAGAAGTAAAAGGTAAAGTATTGTGTATATCCCCTTCTCAGGCGCTTTACTGGCCAGGCTTGTGTCCTTTCATATCCTGCTCCCATGCTGAAAGGCTTCACAAGTATGACGAAAACATACATTCATTAATGTTAATACATTAATGTTAAGTTCTATTTCTTCTAGCTCTACTAATAAATTTAAACTTTCCTAATGGGGCTGTGATGTGTATAAAGAATCTAAAATGTAAAGATCATTTCAATTATACCCAAGCTGTTGGACTTACTGAAGTGCCTTGGATCCACTACAGTTCTAGATGCTGATCTAAAATATGAACTGTGAAGAATCAAACATAGTAAATGTTTAATTTTCCCTATTAGAGGAATAAACTACAATGGCTTGGCTGCTACTATAGGTGGATAATGGTTAAATGATAAAAGTTATCTTAACAACTAATTGTCAAGACATCACCTTTTAACATATGTTTTCTAATATTTAGTTATACACAAGAATTTCAGTTTGATATTGGTTTATCAAACTGTCACACATTATTAGTATTATAATTAACTAGTATGTATATAGCGCTGATATATTATGCAGCGCTAGTCCATTGTTATTTAATTAGCTGTCCCTCAAAGGGGCTCACAAACCAATGTCCCACCATAGTCATGTGTCTTTAATAAATTCTAGTAGGTCAGTTTGTGAGGGTAAGCCAATTTTTCTAACTGCATGTTTTTTGGAATGTGGGAGGAAACCCATGCAGACATGGGGAGAACATATGAACACGAAATATGGCTGTACAATGTGACAAAAAATTGTGACATGCACTGTTTTGGTTTGTTTAAGAAAGAAAATTACAAATGATTAGTTTTAAAAGAAAAAGTCCTAATTAGGGGGACATTTGGTGACCAAATACAAATACACCAAATAGAAATACATTCTTCTACAAAATAAAAAAAACTTCTGCCCATCTCAAATGGGTAGAATCTATCTGTCTCTTCCACGGTTTTTCTTAAGCAATAATGATGGACAAATTAGACAAGAGAACACCTGTTTGGCAGCAATTGTCAAACCATCATTCCATTTGCTGATCACAGGGGGCGTCATACATGGTGTATGGCCACCTCAGGGTCTGGATAATTGTCCATCACAGAAGAACCAATGAATTCCAATTTGTATCAAAACCTTCTACTGCAGTATCCCAGCTTACTATGTTCTTGCTGTAATTCCTTTGAAATATTATTTACTGCTGTAATGCAGGCTGCTGAAGTGAGATATCACAAAAATATACACTGATAAAATAGTTTTGTTTACAGAAATTAAAGTAAAAGAATCAGTTGTGCAAGCCTGATCAGCAGCTATACAAAATGTTTGGTTAAAGTTATTTCTCATAGGAAAGAACAGTTGATTTAGAAATTCAGTATTGATGTCCAATGGGTGTACAAACTTTTTACAGCTTTAGGAAATGTTAACAACATAATTCAATACGAATAAGGAAAGAAAGAGAACAAAGTGACTCACGTTGTAATATGACAACAACAGATTCTTGGCTGGCCTTTCTATGTATAAGCAAACTATTATCATAGGAGCCAAATCCGTGTTGCAAAATCTCTAGACAAGAAAATAGACGGGGGAGGCAGCCTTGCTTTAGAGTTAGCTTTGCATGCTGCAAGGGTTACCTGTAATACCTTCTTTTGTTCTGAATAGGTTTAAACCAATTTAGCTATCTTCCCAAACTAGGAACAACAACTAGAATTTTTAAAGATTACAGATTGTTTAGTGTGCCATGTTATGCTGAGATAAAAATGTCTGTGACTCTTTTGGGAGATTTATTCATGGATTCTTTCTAGTGATCAATGGCCCTAAATAGAAAGTGAGAAGAAATATAAAAAATATATATAATTTAAGTATTTACATCTTGAACACCTTCTCCTTTGACAACACTAATTATGGAAATTCATTTCATTTTGGAAAGATTTGCTTATATTTCATTCCATAATTTTTTGGCCCCTGGGACAGAAACAGACAAAAATAACCTGATATAGACTTTTACCCCGTAAGAAGAAAAAAAATCTTCACTTAAACTGTAAGTCTAATGCTCATACACTTTCTCCAGAAAACTTTACATTTTATTGAACTATTCCCCTGGTATGCTAACAGTGTATCCTACTCTGAATATTGATTGCATGCATGCTTTTTGTTCCCTGAATGGAAAATTGACTAGTCACTGTAAAAAAATTCATTAACTACTTTTGTATTATTAAAATACTACAGAGGAGGAAAAGACAACTGGCACTGTTATTTTATATCATGATAAACTAGATTTTTTATGTATTGTAATGAGGTTTTAATATATTAATAGGGACATGATGCCTGCTCATATTGTATATTTGACTATCATTGAAAAAGAGCTTTAAAGTATTGTGTTTTTGCATCCTCACAGGCAATCGCTGACATACTTTACATAAAGTGGTTAAATAAGTCTGACCAGAACAATCTTTAATTAAAGCTGTTGTAAGGCTAACCCATGCAAAGCACCATTAGAATGCAATCATTAGCACCACAGAGTGTGTACAATCAAAGGTTTGTTTTTTATGTGAATGCAACGTACACAGGAAACATGTTTTTTCCATTATATACTCATCTCTTTAAATTATGCATTCCTTAAACGTGTTTGTGATTGGCTGCACAGTTATTTGTAACATCTAATTAAACTTCCATTGCATTTTAATTAATTCCAGGCTATTTCAGGGACACAAACCAAATATTGGTTAGCATGGATGAAGTGGAGCATTGAGTAGTTTAAGTGGCGTGCAGACTTTTTATGGACCTTGGACATTTCTATATACCATGTATTAAAGCAGAAGACCATTCTTTACTATGTTTATTGCATTGATATGACAGCAATTACCAACAAGAGTGTTTTAATGCTGAAAATCAAAACAGTGGCACCAGTCTTTTTAATGTAGCAAATAGAATGAACACTTTTATTGGTGTTGTCCCTATTGTGATTAACAAAGCAATTTGGTACACTCAAGGTTTTCTTTTTATATTGTAAATCATTCTGGACATACACCTCCACTGGTACCTTATTACCTTTATTATTTCCTATGTACTATGTTGAAGGTACCACAAAACTCTGCTTTTACATTTTTAAATACAATAGGGGTAGAATACTTTTTTACTGTGTATTACTGAATGTGTGAAATTTACATTTATTTACATTTCACAACATATTGATTTGCAAACTTGACACTTTCATGTACAATTGCTGAATTGATTAGGCAAAATGTGCGTTCAGTGGTGTTCTTTGGCATTTGTTGTTTTTCCTTTTGTATATTGAAAGACACTGTTGTACACTGTTGAATTTTTTTCTGGCAAAACAAATAAGGCCAATAAGAGATTCTTTGAAAAAAAAAAAAAAAAAGAATAGGTCTAGTATAGTTAAAAGCAAGTTTTTCAAGATATACTTAAAGCCCATTGCATACTTAACCTCCCCCCCCCCCCCCCCCGACTGCAAAATATTTTAGCAAAATCGTTTAAAGCAAATACAATATAATTAATAAATTCAAACATAAATTAGCTCCAGTACTTTGTCTACAAAAGGTAAAACTACAAAATAACCTAGATAGTGATATATTAAAACAGATATATTGTAGATTGTAACATTTTTGTGTTATTTACACAAACTTTCTTTTTTAACCACAGTAACATCATTTTGTGCATAAATTGGGTAAAATTAAAATTTGAGGTTATCAGGTTAATGGGTATATGTTATTATGCAACCAGCAACACCTGTGTCTCAAATATAATTGGTGCACTTTGTATTCTTGGAAGCTACCAGAAGGTACAGAGAAATTGTTGTTTAAAGTATATTATTCATATGAGAAAACAATCAAATATGTTGGCCATTGCCGCTATTTAACAAAGTAAATAGTCAGCAGAAACAAAAATAATTTGGGATAACTCTGTATGTGTGCTTTTATTTTTCTTGTCCATTGTCACTTTATGGCCAAGGTTTTCTTAACTGTTATATAATGTGATTCCTTATTTGTATTTCAGCCTAAATTTTCCTAGACCTTGATTTTATTAATTACATTAAGATCTGCTTCTCAAGCTCTATATTAGGCTGCAGATGAAGATAATTTAGGGGAAACAAATTTGTGAAATAAAAGAGAAATGAAATGAGGAGCCTGGGGCTGAGTCATACATTCATTTTCAAACCATGCTACTTCACAAGCAGGGGGGCCCTTAACCGAAGAACATACACACTGTTTTAAATGAGAATATTAGAAACGTTCATGGGGATGTTATCATTAACCACTTCAGATCTGACACCTGTATATCCCTGATGGGCCAGAGCAATTTTTACATTACATTAATACATGATATCAGACTGTGTATTCTGTAATAGCTTTGTCAGTACGTACAACAATAAAGTAATATATGAACCACTTTTTTAGGGAAAACAATGTTTTCTTTTGGCAATATGTCTTTTTAATGTAATACAAAAAACACAGTTATTTTGATTAGTTAATGTAAATTAAATGCATAAATTGTAGTCTTTAATTTGTCCTGCTCAAAATAAAATTAAGTTCAAGTTCTAGTTCAAAGCACTGCATAGTTTATTTCAAATACAATAAAGGTGCCACTGGCATGCAACAGCTTTAAAAAGAATTCTGCATATTTATAAAGCAACAAAATTGGTCTAATTTATTGAAGTTCCCTGGGACTGGAGAGGATAGTCTATCATGGGTAAACCTGTGTGATCTAACAAATCCAGAATGGATTTCATAAAATTTTTTCTATGGTTTCCAATCCTTGGCCAAATTCATTTTAGGATTGCTGGATCATCAAGGTCCTCCCATGATAGTTTATCTTCTCTGATCTTGGAGATCTCTAACAAATCAGGCCCAACAAATGTGCCTTTTAGATGTGCATTTCCCAGCACCAGCTTTGGGACCCTGATATGGGCACAGACTAAAATAACTCAATAAAAGTTAGGGAAACAAAAAAGAGAAGCATGGAGCTGCATTCTTCTAATTATAGAGCCTACTTTGCTCAAATGTGCTTTCTGACCCATGACAAAATGTATGGTCAACACAATGAAGTGTACCTGGAACCAGAATATGGACAGTCTTAGGTTGTATACACACATAACATTTTAGTCCCTGGAAACAATCTTTCTTCATCTTTTCCAGTAACGGATGAACAAATGAGCGCTGTACACACAGTGTGTCTTTTCTGTTCTACGGAGGGGGAGGGAGACGAGTGATTACCCGGCCCTTGTGCTCACCTCCCTTGACTAGTATAGCAATTATTCCCAATGGTCATTCAAAGATCCAGCCTGACAGATCCATGAACATCACCAGGTAACCGCTGTACACATGTTAGACTCTTTTCCAAGACAAGTGCGACTGTTTATCTAAGGCGATAATTACCTGATGTGTGTACATAGCCTTGAAGTCAAAAGTATATACCTAAACCTCCTGAGTATGAAGGAGCATGTGATCTCCTTTCAAAGTGCTTTGCTCGGGACTGTATGGCCAACTTGGAGAGAATATTGTCATAAGAAGAAGAGGATGGCATTATCAATGCTGCATAAGCTTCGCCATAACATGTGCACAGGGCTTAGACTGGACCCCGACCAAAGCTACAGGGGGCATAGTAAAAATACATATAGCTTTCCCAGGTTTGTTGGATCACCAAGTTCACCCACGATAGTCTATGTTCTCCAGTCTTGGAGAGCTTTAATTAACCAGGCCCATTAGCCGTCACCATTGGCAGACCATAGATTTCTCACAGCATATCACTTTACAAAAGCCCCCCACAGTTTCAGTATCTATGTTCCAATCTAAAATCAGAAAATGTATTCACATTTACATGCCCGTGCCGTTCAAATGATGATTTGATTAAATGATTTGATGTAACTCTCCCTTTAATGAAGAGGCCATTTTTGCATTCGTGCTGTAATTAGTGCTTGACTTTCACATGCAGAACCGAGGTTCCTGACCAAAGACAGCAAGCATGAAAGACATGGCATGTCAGAGACTTCAAAGTGCCTGGACTGTGCATATGTAGCAATGAGAGATTAGCGAGTTTTAAATCTATACAAAAACGTTCATACAAGCCTAGATCAACATTACGATAAATCAATACATTTGCTGTATCAGCTTCTCCCCTCCAGAATTTTCGGCTCTTGCTGACTGGGATGGTCCTCTAACTCCTGTCAGACCCTCACGGTCTCCCTGCTGTTTACAGAGCTCGTTACTTCTGCCATGTGATAAAGCAGACTACATCTTCACAGGGTTTCCATGGAAACGGAAAATTTCCAAAGTTTTTCCCTGTCATTTTGAAACATTATTGCTGTTGAAGTCCAACATCTGTTATATCTGAATGTCGAATTTCATGAAATTGTTTGTTTTTGTATTATTTTTAGATTTCCTTTCTTCTTTCGAATGTACAAAACAGGTTGCCGAGACCTAAGAGTAAATACAAAAAACAATAGAAAATCCCTCAGAAAAAAAAACCCATAAAACTGTCTTTATATATAACATGTATTTCAAATAATTTTCACATATAATCATTTATAAAATACAATCCTACAAAACACCAGTAAAAAACACTTCTAATTTTAGACCGGCAGGAAACCACAGTGGCCTACTGCACAATTAACCACACTCCAAATTGTTCCTATTACACCTGATGGGAGTGGTTGTAAACCATTTTGTGTAAGCATTTGCATGCAATTGTGTTGGGGTTGCAGCAGTGGCAAACTAATTTGGGGCCCACTAAACTGACTTTGGTTCCTGGATCCAATGTGTTGCTTCTGGCTGCACTGTAACTTTTTTTCTGAACCTGAGCATATATAAGCGTTTGCTATGGATCCTGGAGCTGCTAATCAGTCCAAAAGAAACATGAGAATAAATTTACTTGCTTATCACATAAAAGTATTATTATCTTTATAGTCATCAAAAAGAATATGGTCCTAGCCTGCGGAAAGAGTAAGGCTCTGTGGGCAGTGAAAGTAGGGCACTGTTAGAAGATTTTACATGTATTGCCCTGGACACCTATCATCTGAGTGAAGTTGTAGGTAAGTATTTTACTGTGTTGCTTTCACTGAGGAGGTATGAGGAATCGTTATCATATTTCTTCCTTTAAAGAAAAGTTGTCTTTGAACAAAGTACCTAATCTCTAAAACTCTCATTCTCAAGCAAGGTTCCATTGAACTTTAGGGGTCTGCAAGAGGCTGTTGGGATTTCTGTATCTGTATTTGCCTGGTCTGATCTCCCATCTGATGGTGCCTGAATATTTGCAGATCCAATACCAGTGGCATGGCACCCACAATATTTTATGATGTCTGGCCTTTGGACCACCAATGTAAATGGGACATATTTCTCTAATTACTAACATATGGACTATTCTTCCCATTGACCCTTGGACACCTTAATGTTAGCAAGAGTTTCCTGTGACCTAAAATTAATGATTTCTATAATGCACTGCAGCATTTTTACCATGTAAAAGGAAAGTCCTGTACAAGAATTGTAATCACAGGGTCATTAGGTATTATTTAACAAAATATCCGGATAGAAAAATAACACTTGTAAAAAAACACTAACATATTAGGAGTGTGTGTTGTTTGGCTTTTGTTCACACTACACCAAATATACTCTGCTAATACCTCACAGTAAGCTCTGCTTTAGAATGAGACCTACACCTATCCCTAAGCCCATTGGTTACCCTTCTGCCACTCCCATTAATTCCCCAAAAGTACTGCACTTTACCCCAAAACTGACTGGACATGAAGACCCAGGCAGATGAGATGAAAAACATCCTTCCCTCCAGATGGTTTCTTTTGGAACACCCAGCTCTACTGAAATTACCGATCCTTGGGAATGGGACAAATAACACCTATCCACCTGTGCATCGGTTTTCTCCTATGTCCTAACCCATAAGGTATTTACTAACTATTGGAGTCCTATTAACCTGCCTAATTCACCACACTGCTCTATCCCTACTATCCTTTGAGGAAGACGAAAAGCAGACAACTCTGATTTTACATATATTTAACATAGCAAAAAAGCCTGAAGAATAAAAATTAATGCAGCAGCCACTACATCTATAGACTAGTAAGCTGCAATATACTATATATACTGAAATATAAACAAATCCAAATATAAACTAAAATACCTTACCAAAAAAACAAAACAAAACCAAAACTACAACAACAACATTGACTTATGAGTTATACTTGAGTATAAACCTAGGGCACAAAATGTGTCTTTTACTGCAAACATTAAAAACAGTAATTACCAGCAACATTCATTTGAATAAATACATCTATGGTTTGTTACTTTTAAAACATTAATTTCAAAATGGAAAAAATCATACGAGTCAGTTTATTACACCCCCCTTTTTTTACAAAATAAATTAATTTGTACTTTTTATTTGGTTAAGATAGGTCTCTTGCTCATTAATGAATATTTGTGCATTATTGTTGGCCTCAGTTAATTTGCTACAAACTCTGTATCAGATAACAAATTTGTTACACATCTTACATATAGGGACACATTACTGAACAGTGTCCCGAGTATAAACCAAGAATCTTTTTCTAATGGCTTTTTCAGGTCAAAAGAATGTTGGTATATACTTGAGTATATGTGGTATTACATTTTGTTTTTGGTTTAAATAAACTTTTATCCTAACCCATACTCTGTTTTCTCTTAAAATTTAAAAGTTAAATACACAACTAACAATAATTTTAATAGAACCCAACCCTTATACTAATAATGCCTTGCATAAAAAAAACCCTGTAAGTTCTCTTTAACTTTTATAGGTGCTTCCTCTATTGGCACTTAACCACCTGGGCGTTACACTGAGGTCTAGATTTCTGTACCAAAAGCGTTACAGGTTTTAATGAATTTTTTTTTTAAATTGTAGAACTGTAACTTACAGAAATAAGTCCGAACAGGGTTCTAGTAGATATCATAAATATAAAAAATGTTTGAAACACACAATCATGTAAAAAAAAATACTTTTAATAAAATTAAAATACACAAAAATCAGCTTAAACAAGAATACATAAATAAATGAAAAATACTGAAAATGCGATAATTCGGTATACTGTATAATAATATATTACTTTGTATTGAATCCAATACAAAATATTTGAATTTCCCGCTACGACCCCCATCGACGGGCGCATGCACGGACATCATCAGGAATCGCCAAGGGACGCGTACGCGAACGCCCGGTATTCTAATTCTTTCCAAACTTCCATGCAAAAATTGTTACATTTTTTGCATGGAAATTTATTTTAGATTGTAGGCTATAATTCAACGAATTACTCAATAATTACTTATAATTCACCGAATTACCGCATAACTCACCGAAATATGTCCAAAATTTTATAAATTTAATAATAAATTTTTTTTTTATAAAACATAAAAAAAACCTTAAAAAAAAAAAATCTTTAAAAAAAAAACTAAAAAAAAGTTTTAAAAAAAAAAAAATAGTATATAATGTACAGTAGCTTATATAATATATATATAATACAATTATATATATATATTATATAAGGATTTCTTTGTATTGGACTCAATACAGCTTTTTTGTATTGAGTTTAATGCAAAGGAACTCAAAACAAAATTTTGAATTTCCCGCCCCGCCTCCTGCCCGCACTGACACATGCAGCGACGTCTCTGGGAAACCCCGGTGATCGTCACTGCACTCGCCGGATCAAGAAAGAAGAGAGAAGACGTGTCCGGAGGTGAGTATTTTTTTTTGCGATCGACGCTGAATCATTGCACGGAGGGAGAAGAAGCCGGCCGGCTTTTTCTTCTAAGCCGGCCGGCTTAGAAGAAGAAGCCGGCTGGCTTCTTCTTCCCAGGGAGGACACCCGACGCTGGAGGACGACGCTGGAACACAACGGATGGATGATCGCAGCGGGACCAGGTAAGTGATCGATAAACCCGAACTTGTATGAAAATACAGTGAGAAAAGTTCGGGCTTATCGAAAATAGTAACTTTTTTTAGCCCGTACCAAGGTCGGGCTTATCGGTCAGGTGGTTAAACCTGATTATCCTGTTCTCAGGTCACCCAGTGCCTTGATTTCTGCACTAAAAATGAGATATGGATTCTTTCATTGCTAACTTTGTTTCTCCTTTTTAGTGCTAGGCGTTACCACCTCTGATACAAAGCAAAGAGGAAATATAAGAAATAATATGCAGAATATTTACACACTTTTAGTAACATTTTATAGTATAGAATGAATAGCTGGTTGCAGTTTGTCTGGTGTAATTCCTAAATACAAGCAAGCTAGAGTTTAGCCCCCTCCCGAAACTACCTACTATGGTTCTTCTGAAAACACAGAAGGCTCTCATCAGAGCTGCGCCATTGAGACAGTTTAATTCATTATGATGATCTTCTACACAGATGTGATTAAGACATATAAACAAACTTTGAAGCCATTTTCACTTTTAACAAGAAGTTGAAGAACCACCTGGCTAACAGTGGCTAGCAGGGGTCTCTGCTCAGAACTCCTGCCAATACATTGTATCCTACGCAGGCAAAAACCTGTTACACAGTTTAGATCTGCTGGAGCTAGCTTCATAAAGCCCATTGCAAGAGTCCCAACATTACACAAAGAAAGTAAACAAAATGTGTAACAGGGACAGCTATATTATCAGTGCAGTGATAGTTTAATATACATGAATTGTAATTGTTCTGGTATATGTTCAGAAGGTATGAAGCTTACACTAAATTGGTAAGCCTAAATGAAAAATTTTACTAAAGGTTAAGTTATCCTTTAAACAGGACTCAATCACTAAACATTTTTTTCTATAGTTACACTGTCATTTTGAGTCTAAAATTTGTGTTCCATTGCTGGCCTCATTTGAAATGTCTAATCTGTTCCTTACCTGTGTAGAATGTAACTATTGAAATCTCTAAATTTGCCTTAGGCTAAGTTCAAACCCGTGTGGCACCTGGTGGCTGGCATCTAGCCAGGTTCTCAGCAAACCGCACTGCTGAATGTTATACAAGAGACAGTACTGAACTGCTCAGTACCCCCCCTATTCATCCTTTATAAGCTGCCGTGGGTGAAACACATAGAGGCAGTTCAAGGGCATTAGCCTTGCTGCCAGTTTGAATACAGACTTAGCTACCTATAATGCTCTGTACAGCAGCATTTAGCCTGGGAAGAGAAGAAACCAATCAAGCTCTACTTTTGTG
Organism: Pyxicephalus adspersus; assembly: GCF_032062135.1. Classification (NCBI taxonomy): domain Eukaryota; kingdom Metazoa; phylum Chordata; class Amphibia; order Anura; family Pyxicephalidae; genus Pyxicephalus; species Pyxicephalus adspersus. The sequence goes on along the minus strand of NC_092868.1, from coordinate 34,553,604 downwards.
CACATGTGTCTACAATAAATGTTGGCTGGAGGATGAAAAGTAAAGAAATGACCTTATCCATGCTCTCATATGTGTTTGCTATCCAATCAGCAGGCTTTGAATTTGTTCTAGACCAGACTTTTCCAATCTCTTTTACATGGCAGAGCCATTTCAGGAATAACTTTTAGGCCTTATGGAACCTCTACTATAATTACTGTATCTATTGCTATTACGTTAGCATGGTGGTTAGTGGGAAGAATGTCTCTTACATTTCCGGCCAGTGGGAGACCTTTCACCCTTACAAATAGCTAGAAAGATCATTGATATCATTTAAACTGACCTGTGAGACACATAGAAACCCATTTCAACCTCTGAAGGAACCATGGGGTTACAAAGAACGCTAGTTGAGAAACATTGTACTATACCAAGCGTTGCTACCACAATAGAGTTTAAGAATATGATGGTACTACTTGAGACAGGTCTCTGCTAAGAACTCATGTTAAAAAACTGTATCCTGATCAGAATAAAGCCCTGTCACAGAGTTCAGATCTAAAACAACTCAAAACCAATTGAAAATGTGCAAGAGCCCTTATATTACACAAAGAATATTAAAAAAATGTTTTACATGGACAGCTATGCCCACAGTTCAGTGCTGATTTTTTAAACATTGACAGGTCATTTACTGTACAGTTATTCCAGTGTGTGTACCAATTTTCTTTGCATGCAGCACTTGGGTCATATTACCTCCATTTAATTTAGAATGTTTTCTGTAATCTGTGGATTTTTTCATTTACACAGTTGGTTCAGTCTGGCAATAACCCAAAGCATGTTCCTACAGCATGCTTATGAGAAAGAAATCAAGGAAAATGAAATTGTGTTGAGGATTATTGAACAATAATTTTGAGCAAATACATAAGCTTCCACACTCCACATTCCTGTCTATCCTGTCAATTTAAACCTAATTTTTTACCTGCAAGTATCACTAACCATAAAGTTGTATAAGGCACCATGACAGCTTTGCCCCCTCTTACTGTGCCATGGCAGCTCTGTAGCTAAAATACCAACAACTGCACAGGAGGAATTGAAGCACTTGATTTCAACAAATGTTTATGCAAGAAAGTGCTAACTTTTTTAAAGTGACAATCACTTTACAAAAAAAAAAGTGCAGGTACCTAGAGGCATGGATTCAGCACTGCCAGGAAGTCCTAAAGCTTTTCCATTGCTACTGCCTAAGTATTCATACTAGCCTATGTGGAAGCCAGTCATAGTTATGGGCCAAATGGGCTACCAAAAAGTGTTGGAGCTTTGCCCACTCAGTCAGTTAGTCTTGTAGACAAGGTGTTCTACAAAGTTTTAAAGGAAAAGGGGAGAAGGGAAATAAGATGGTTTCTTCCAGATCAGATGAGCAATGGCATGTTTGAAGGGAAGGGGTAAATACAAGTGGAAAGAAAGAAGTTTAATAGTTTGGTTCATGAAGGTGCCAGGGTAGACAAGTGGGCACGGAATAGATTAGAGGACAATAGGTCAAGCACACAGGTAGTAGATGGGGATCATGAAAGACAACCGGAGACTTCATCCAGAGTAACAGGGCTTAAGATGTTAGTGATGATTTACAGGTGGAGAGGGAGGATATGGTTGGAGTGGCTCGGTAAGCAGAGACATCATGATTTGAGGTCTGATTTTGATGATTTTATCTTTAAAGTAGTTGGCTATTTCTGTGGCAGAGAAGATAGTTGTAGGGGGAGGAGATGTAGGGTTTAGGTGGAAGTCAGTTGTTGAAAAGGCTCCAAAGGTTCGATGCTTCAGAGAATATGATTGTGGAGAGGTAATTTTGGCTTGAGTGCAGGGCTAAGTTGTTTAGCTTAGCCTTGTAATCCATAAGAAGTCTTTTGCAGAAATCTGGTGGGACTGTTGTGCTAAAGGCAGGGGTTAGCAGGACGGGGGGAGCGAAAGGCAGCAGGGGCAACTTTGTCCCGTGCTAAAGATAAAGTGTGGTAAAACTGGGAGGCAGCTTGACCTGGAGATGTTGTTTTAGAGAGAGTAGTTGAGGTAAAAATATATCTCTCTGCCATCAAGCTGGCCTGAGAAGTGACAAAGGAGGGCATAAATTAGAGAGGCTGAGGGTAAGAAGGTTGTGGTCACAGAGGAGAGATGGCAATTATTTTCTGTCTTAGTTTAAAGGAGCAGGTAATGGAGAACAGTTTGTCTGAGAAAGAGACGTTGGGGTCATCCTCTGCATCCAGTCACCAGAATTAGAGTGGGAAGGTCATGGGAAAGAATATATGGGTGTCAAGAGGCAAAGTTGTCCGAAAATTGGGAGATAGGACCAGAGGGCATAGGCAGCAATGAGGGGTTGGGATAGAAATGGCAGATGGAATGGCCTTCAAATGAAATGAAAATGAGAGAGGAAGGTAGGAAGGACTCTGTATGTACAATTATGGGAGAGAATGAGACCCACACCACCACCTACTCTGTTTCCAAGTCTGAGGGGATTGTAATGTCGGGGAAGTAACAAAGGGGACACATGGACAGAAAAAGACAGTCATCTGATTTGGATACATTTTTCAAAGATCTCATATCACTTGTAACTACCCTACTGTCTTGCAAGTATCTGTGTTTGGAAAACCTGCTCAAATCATATTTGTTTTACTTTAGGAATCCTGCAGCATCTGTCAGTGCCGCTCATCTGCTCCCACATCTATCTGCATAGCAACAAATATAACACCTGTCTAAGCCAAGTTGTCATATTTGTGCACTAAGCACCCTATCCAGTGTATAAGGTATGTATTAGGCACACAAAGAGTTTTTTGTTCCGAGAATCTATTTATTTATTTGTTCCAGAAAAAACATTACATTTTTATGGAGTAGGGAAGGATCATTAAATAGCTGCCTATGTTCCTATTGGTAGACTGACCCTTCACTATGGGATTATAGCCAGCAACTCTTCTAATACCTATATTGTATGCTTAAAATTAATTTAACAGACCAAACATCAAACTGCAATTCAGCTGGACACTTTATTTTTAATTTTCTACGTAAGCATTACCATAGCCATGAATACAATAAACCTCAGTACATCTTAACAAATCAGAAAAACATATAACCACCACCAAAGGTTAACCATAATTACTTATGCTTCATCTTATACCAAATTATCCTCCAACCTTAAAGTCTTCTTCATTGAAGGCCATGACAACAGGGAAGGGGTGGTTAGTGCTATTCGTTTTGGCAACTCATGCTATCAGCTTCCCTTCTCTCTTCTATAGCCTATCAGGAGCCAAGACTGCTAGAGGTAAAGACTAGTGTTATCCTCCCATGCTATGAAGATGATGTCTAACTCCAGTAAGGTAAGTGAAATATAAAATATTAAAACACATGTGAGGGAGGGGGCAGAAGCAACAACAACCTTCTTGTTGGCATAATCCCATAATCCCATCATGGGAGCATTGCAGTTGCTCCTGCTTTCCCTTCATTATCATATTATAACAGTTATCTGGAACAGCAACTTAGAAGCAATCCCCCAAGCATTTTTTAGGATTTTAAATTAAAAAGTATATCCATACCTAACTAAAAATATTCTAGGTGAAGCTGGGCATTAGAAAAAAAATTGGAAAGTTTCTGTGGCAAAAAAAATATGGCAAACTTTCAGTCTAAACCCTCTTTCTCTGTGTGCGTGTGTGTTGTAAAAAGAATAAATATATGATGCCAAATTTGCAGGGTATTTGGCTTCATCTGCCCCTGGAAAAGAGAATAAAGAGCTTGGACAGGGCTTTTATTAATGATATTGCTGCAGATTTGCAGCCCTTTATTTGGCATTTAAGCCTGGTGTGTCCTGGAAGGAATGGGTGGGCCAGGCACTCCTCTATTTTCCATGCAAGAAATTTAAGATGGCCTCCTGCCCCTGGACTATCAGACCTAACCGTAGGAGACCTACTCCCAGTTTACAAGCTGGACACTACCACACACTTCCCCCTTGTCCCCAAAGGCAGATGCATTTTTAATATTAGGTTAGGTGCTTCCTAGCCATCTTAAATTTCTGGCCTGGAAATAGGAGGAGTACCTGGCCCACCCAGTCCTTCCAGGTCACTCCAGGCCTGGATCCAAAATACAGGGCTTCAGTTCTGCAGCAATACCATTATTAGGCCCTTTAATTCCTTTTCGTGCAAACTTGGCATCATATATTTCATCTTCTTACAATATATATATATATATATATATATATATATATATATATATATATATTTAAATGCAGACTATTGTTTTGGAAAGTGCAGTAGCAAAAATGAAGCCATGGTCATTTAGGACCTTTCCACATTTTATAGTTCATTCTCTTAGTTTTATTATACTATTAATAAAACTAGTGTGGATTCTTGCCATTCATTTGTCTCTATTTAAGAACTGTCCTTTATTTTAATCACTTAGTTTTTTGTAACTGTACTTTGTCATTATGTGTAAGCTTCAATAAACATTATTTAATGCAATTACAAACTGGTTCTTTTCTCACTTCATTATCAAACACCTAATTACTTGTGATGGGTGCATGTTAGTAAATTGAACAAGATACCCCAATACTGAAATATAGTTCTTCCCTATTTGAGTAATGATATCACGGGTGGCAGAGAAGTCCACCAAACAAACACTTTTATCCTTTACCAATCAGTTAAAAAGGAGATCCATTTGGACAACAAGTCAAAGCACTGGATAAACTTATAAGAGATACAAAGAACTCACAAATTAATTCTTCAAACTCTGACCCTGGAATATAGGGAGTATTTGATTTCTGTTAAGCAGTCTAAATTAAAACAGATCCCAATGTGGTTGAGACTCTCCACTTGGTTTAGTTTATTAGTTAAAATTGTCGTTTTTTAAGGGGTTTTGAGCAATCTTACAGTTTAACTTTTCTTTCAAACTATGGTTTCAAACATTGTACAGAATGAGATCATTCATTATCTCCGAGTTGACAGCCTGCAATTTTTTTTACATTAAATGTAGCAACCAGGGGAGGTTTGCTGCCAGTCTCTTCTCCATGGGCCTAAATTGGAACATTTTTTGTCCCTTTCCTTTGGTAAGCCAAATTCCAGGGGACTTTTTTACTCACCCACTTTACTCACTCACCCACTGCCCCTATTTACTAATAAAGGTTTTGATCTAAAATCAAGGAAACTCTCTTGCTTTTTTGTTGATTTTTATTTTATCAATTGAAAAAAAAACTGCGTTGTGAGTCATTTAAAGTGCTACAAATGCTTCCACTGGCATTTAGAAAAACCTGCAAAAACCAAACGTTTTTGCCTAAAACTGCTTCAAGGTATCTGTGGACAGTAGGCACCCAAGAGCGGTAAACTTTGTTTTTTACTGCTTGTCTAAACATTGCCTTACTTTATCATATTTTTTATTACATAAATCTTTTTAAACCTTGCTATTTCTTTCCTTTTTATTAACATTTTAGATGTTAGTTTATAACATTTTTAAACCTACATCACCTTTGTTGCCTCTTCAGAGCACTGCAGACATGACAGACCACTTTTTCAAGTTTACATTGCTTTTTATTTTAAGTAGCATTATTCTTTGAGACCCTACTAAGAGTAGAACAATGAAAGATTATTGAACTTAAAGTAGACACGTTTATTTGTAAGCTTAAAAAGACAGTCTGTGATACACTCACTCCTACCTCTGTGTATTTTGTGTATTGTTACCGTCTTCCCATATCCCTGTGTCTCAGGATGCTGAGCTTTATCCATGGAGGACCTGACTCTGCATTATCCACCTGTGGACCAAGGAAAGCGAACAATACACAGCTCTTCAGATCATGCAAAATACATGAAAAAGAGCAGCTGCTTTGAAGTCAGAAACTGTCTCCATTTAATCAGAAATAAAACAACTTTTCAAAAGATATTTCCTTTCTCTCCCTTTCCTTCACTCGTTTTTTACCTTAAGCCGACTGCCTCCTCCTGCGGATAACACAATGAATAAAACATGGCTATCCCAATTAAATCTTGATTTAATTTCATTTCTTTGTGTCTGATGATCTATGGTGCACTCACACAAATGCATAAACCAGCATCCTTTTGTTACAGGAAAGTCAGTAACTTCTAGAAGCTTGATGTCAATGAGAGGTAAACCATAATAACATAAATTGTACTGCCTAGAAGGTGGAAAATTCCAAAGGGCAGTTGATCAAGAAACATAGCATAGCAAGAATGGAATGTCTATATGATAAAGCAACAGTTTATAAGGTATGCTAGTTTTTGGCATAATGACCACTTAGTATGCCAGAAATTTAACACAGCCATAACATAAAACCCACTCAGCCACCTGATTCCCACCTTTTTTCTGGGTTGCACAAAAATCAATTGTGAATTGCAAATTGACTACTATTAGGCTTCAAATTTCATTTTTTTCATTACTGGACATTACATTTTTAGGATACTGATTAGTGTGAAAAGTGTGTTGGTAAAATTGAATGGTATTGGTGGCATTGGGCTAGCAGAAAACAAAGAATCATTTGGGGTAATAGCATTAAAAAATGCAAAATTTGGCTAAATTAATAAAACTATGTCTTAGAACATGTGGCCTGTAAAAGTTAAAATATAGGGAGTTGTCAATTTGGCACCTACAAGGTGATTTCCAGCTTATGTTCAAAAAAATTCAAAGTAAACCTGTGAGAAATATTAGAGCTGCATTGACCAAGGTTCGGGATTGCATGTTTTAGGCCCTCAATCCTATTCTAATTTACTAACAAGTATAGGGCCAATCAAATTAGCAGATATTCATTAAGGGTCAGTGACTCACTAAACATTAAAGTAAGGCTATGAGGATCACATCTACTTATAAAGAAACTCACCTTTCCCCATTCCATCGATGGGCACAGTCATCTTCCATCTTTTTTTCTTCCTGAGCGCGATCCTTGGCCCACTTGCTTGGCAGGTGCATGGGAGTTAATTCATTCTCGGAACAGGCAATTGGTCTATTTTGTCTATTTTCATTTCAATCCCCAAACTGGCTGAGAACCACAAAGAAGCAACAAGATGTTGCCAAAAAAAAAACTGATCTGCCTCCTATAAGGTTTTAAAAGTGATTTTAAATCTGTAACCAAACATCTGCAAAGGACGTGTGAGCTGTGCGTAATACAGGAAACTAAAATACATATTTATCGGGAAGCAACTTGTGCTTTTTATTACTCAGATAATCATAAATAATTGTGATGCATGGCACAGGTTTGACTTTGCCTAAATTGTGTGATCATTTCTAATTTTAATAAACCTTAAAATCTGGAAAACTGAAAGTGTCAGTAAAGAATGATTAGAGGGTAAAAGGGAGAGGGAGGCTGGACAATGTTCAAGGTTTCAATATTTATCACTTGTCCCTGGAAGTTCACCAGTACACTCAAAAATTATCACAGGAACCTAAACTTGCATAATCCAGACACAAGAAACAATCTAAACTAGCACAGACACTATAATACCCAGATTGCTGCCACTTACAATTTAAAGGCTTGCAGGCTTGTGCAGACCACACACGTCGCTGCTATTAGCAATTATGGTAAGTACATGAAAAGTTATCAGACCCTAACTTAGATAAATGAATCATTACCAGATCCCACAAATATAAATAAATTTACCAGTGCTGTGTTACATGGCAGTGCCTTGAGGGAAATCTTCTTTAGTATTTATGGTAGGTGGGGATTTGGTTCAGCAATTGTCACTTGTAGAGTTTGACTTATTTACCATGCTGGGCACTATGGTTGACCATGGTATTACATTTGAGGACATAATGAATAACTCAGGACTAAAACGTATTGTTGGCCTAAATACAGAAAGTCCCCAAGTTAAGGACATCTGACATACAGATGACTCTTAGATATGAACGGGGCTTCCCTGCTCATTCGGTTTACATGACTTGCAGGAGAAAGCCGAGCAACATCTTTTAACTCTTTAATGACCAAGACAAAATCTGCAGTTGTTTCTTTTTGCATATTAAAGCACAGCTTATTAAATGACTCACAGTGAGGTTTTTATACAGTAACTTACACCACATTGCCTAATAATATGTTGAGACAAACATCTGTCCTAATTGCATTTAATAAAATAATGTACCTGTTCCGACTTACATACAAATTCAACTTAAAAACAAACTTACAGTCCATATCTTGTATGTAAAACCCAGGGACTACCTGTACTGGGATTCTAAAGAGTCAACTTACAATGCAAATTTATCCCTTGCTGATTTTAAAAATGTTTTCCCATTTATACTTGAAATTTGATTTGTGAAAAATCTACAAAATTTGAGTTTGACCCTTGCTGTGATAGTACAAATGACACATTTGACTTTCCTCTGATATTGTATTGTAAAAATGCTATGTATATTCTAAATTGACCCTGTTTTAGCTGGATCATGACATACCTGTGCTGTTATGGTAAAATGTTTATGAAAGTAAGTTAAAATAAGATAAAGACCTACTTATTCTTGGCTAGATCCAGAAAAAAGACATTGAATATGCTTACAGATAACACTGTATTCAGATTCACCAACCCTGGTGAAAGAAAACCCACTAGCTTATATTGAACTCCTAGTTTAAGTAATTCCAAAAAACTGACTTAGACTACAAAAGAAAAATGGTAGTAGTGGGTCCCCTTCAGTCTGAGAAACAAAACTGAAGATAAACAGTGTAAAAGTCAGTAAGTACATTGTGGAGTCCAAACAGACCATTAGATTTTACAGATTATAAAGCACTGGCCCTGTGACATTTGGCAAAATTATTGGGTAAAACAATACTTTTGCCAAATGTCACAGAGCCAGTCCTACTAATGAAAGCCAAAATCATAAAGTCAATAGACACAGAATCCCTATTTACTGGTCTTTTGAAATAAGAGCAAGATGGCATCCAGAATTGGCAGAAAGTCAATGTTAGAGTTGTGATGAATGTTAGGGTTGCGATAGTACTAAGCTGATTACCAAAGGATGAATGCAGTCTTTTTTATTAGATGATTATACAACAGCTATTCTAGAAATAAAGGCATATGCAGAGTTTCAGCTCACGCAGGGGACCAATATGGGGAGCTTAGGGATGTCAGGGACAAAAAGTTGTTCAGTGCATGAATATTACAGAACCATCAAATTCTGAACAGTTTCATATAGTACTTTAGAAGAATACCACAGAAAATACAAGAAAATGGTTAGGATGGCTTTAATCTAGCAGTAAATTAATTTTATAGGAATGGGATTATAGAAAATAAAATCATATGGAAGTTTTTTTCCACAATCCCTTTATAAAATAGAAATTTCGTTTTGTAAGCTGAAAAAAAAGCTATTAATCTGATGCACAGAGACCCTGCATCATCTTACAGTGAAATAACCTGACATTGGTAATACATTGCCAAAGGAATCATTATATTTAATATCCTGCAAGTGCAGTAAATGGCCCAACTACAAAACAAGTATGCATTAATATACGGTGCTAAATGCCACTAGATGGCTGCCAAAAGGAATTAAGTAGATTCTGATTTTTCATATTTCACTTTATTTTGATATACTGAAATAAATAACAAATGCATCTAATAGTGAAGAATGTCAAATTTAAAAGCAAAGTTTTTTTTTAAATGTGTCCTAATTGTACCATTAGACTAGAATTTGCTCTGGACTGTGCACTGAGAAAACATTAAAGTAATACTATATGTTAATCCTCAACTATATTACATATTACTTTACACCATTCTTAGTATGCATTTCATAACATTTCTGCTTACAAGAAAATATTAATATATTTTGTTCTGCAAGGGACTAACCATCTAATTTCAAATAGACAAAAACTGTTGAATTTAAAAATTCAATATTTTTTTTTTCTAGATATCAGCAGTACGATTGAATCACTTGTGATTCCAGGAAGAGTAGCAGAATTTGCATGAGAAAGTTCCCCATGAATTGCAAATGACTAGAGGAACTTAAACTTTTAATAAAATAAAAAAGAACAGCAAGAGGACAACAATGAGAAAAGCTTTGAAGAATGCAGTCTAACTATTGAATAGGTTCACCTGCAAAGAGAAGGAAGAATGTCAACTGTAATGGATCAGCCAGGTTGCAATATGAGAAATAAAACAATATTCAAAATATATTCACAACCACAATTGTCCACTGAGGAAGATATGCCTTACAGCTAGACTCATAATAATCTATAGGAATATTAGCATTGATAAAGTATGTTTGTGGGTATAGAATAATTTAGTTTTAAATGGTAACGATGCCCAAGGTAGGCCCTTTTTAGGAAAGAGAAAAGGGGACATCATCAGTTAAAGAAACAAGTATGAAATTTTATTTGTGTTATTTCTATTGACATTATACTTTTGAAATTTCATTTAAAAAAATACTAGATTGCTTGTAAATTTGCCTTGTAAATTGTGTAACGTTTTTGTGTAATTGGCGTGACATAGACCAAGACAAAAAAAAATGTACATTATCAGGGGAGATTAAGTGCAAACCATAGCAAAGGTGATAATTTCTAAAACATAACAGAAATAACATAAAGTAAAAATAACAAACCACAAAATGTATTCTGTATCAAATGATACCCCCTAAGACTCTCCAAACCCTATCCAAGTACTTAAAGTGAAAGTAAACTAAAAAAAAACTTTCCTCCTTTGTCCTGGCATTGAAGAAGCACTAGGAGCTGCCATCTTCTTTCCTCTTCTTCCGCCTTCTGCCTACGTCACCCTATCTTATACTGCACAGGTGCGAGAAACGGTGACGTAGCCTGCGGTAGATGGGAAAAAAACTTCTGATCTCACTGCCTATGAAGAAAAAGCTTCTTTAGATTGGGCATGCTCAGAAGGAGCAGCCAGAAGCCCCCTGAAATTTATGACAAATGTATCCCAGGAGACTCTGTGCAGCAGCATTTAAGACAGAAGGGAGGGTTTAAAAAAAAAATAGGATTTTAAACCCCCTCAAAAAAGGGTTGTCTACCCTTTTATGTAAGGTAATTTTTTTTAGTTTAGGTCTGTTTTAAGGATAGGCCTCAACATTTTACTGAACCAGACTGAGCACAGTAGAGAGAAAGTTCCTGTCTTAAGAGAGAGACAATGATTTGAAATAGAAAGTTGTAGAAGAAGTGGGTAACAGGAAGGGAAGGGAGGGAAAATGGGGCACAGTCAGAAGTAGGGGGCTGAAGTGAAAAGAATACTGCAATGAGAGTTGGAAGGAAAGGCACAAGATAATAGAATAGAGATGGTAAGAAGGGATGGACAAGAAAACAAAGAAGGTTATAAAATGTGATGAATTCATTCAAGTCAGAGAGAAAGAAATGGCTGGGGACATTGATATGGCCAATTTACCGGATTATTGTGTCTTTGTTATCTTCAATCTCATATAATTACAAACACTGTGCTGCTGGTTTTATAGGTTTCCTTGAGGCACCCTGGCTTGCTTACAAAACCCCCCAAAAATTTTGATAGGTTATTTAGACCTTCTCAAAAAAGTCCCTATAATGTTGGCATTGAGCACAATGGGAATACTAATTGTTAACATTTTTGTACTAAACGCTTTGGAAAGTGTATCCTATTGATGCAATCTAATTAAAAATTAGGAATTAGCCTAATTTCTGCAAAAATGTTACAACCCACAAAAATACATAATAACTTTGCTAAAATAGCTTATCATTCCTAATGATGCTTTAATACATTTTAGGCAATCACACTTCCCGCTAACAAATATTACCTTTAATGAAGCCTGATGACTTGATTCTTTTTAAGTGAAATATATGTTTGCCCTTGTTGTAAGCATACACATAAAATAAACAACAGAATTTATTTAGAAATAAATGTTACTGTATTTAATGAAGATTAAAATGCTCCTAATTGACTGTTAATGCTTTGGGAGGGTTGGCATTCCAGCATAAGGCGAGTTTAATCACTATTTTCACCTTTTGCTGTTAGCCAGTTTCTGTACGCAAAAACAAGTCCTAATGTTATGGTTAATGACAGATTAATCTGCCAGCTGGCACTTTGAGAAAATGCCTGCTCATACTTGGCATATTTTTTAGGTTTCTTGGGTACAGCAATGACTTGCAGGGTTTTGAAATTATTACATTTCTACGATACTAGTTTAGTCAAGACCAAAGGTTTATTTACAGCAGTTCTACCTAACCACAACGTTCCCCTTTCAGGAACGTGCTTGAGTTCACTCAGAGTCGCTTTTATTAAAAATTCAAAATTGTCTTTGGTTTTATGTTAGCATAAGCTTGTAAAATGAATAGTAAAACACATGACTAAAGACTCATTTGTAAGGAATCAGCTAAACATTTTAGAAATATTCATATTAAGTATATGATTCATTTACAGTTTATACAATGTACATTTGTAGAGAAAGTCCAAAAGCAAGGTTTTTTATTTAGGTATTGTTGTATTTTTTTTTTTGTTAGGTTGTATTATTTATTTTTACCATTTTGCCTAGCTCATCATAACTGAAATAGCTGTTCTATATGTCTGCCCAGTACTTACCAAATGTGGAAATGGTATTATGATTACTTTGCAAGAGAATTTTCACTATTAATGAGAAAATAAGACTAACAAATACATAAAGGTAACAAGGCCCATTTTTTTAAATCCAGCTGTCTAATAAACCACATGATTTGGAGCAATACATCACCATAAAAGCCCTTTAGATGTTACATTTTACCCTAAACAGCAGAAAACACTCAATTGGATAACTCAATATTGAATAATAAAAAATTACTTTGCAAAGATTAGGCAGGCTTGTGCAAGAATGTGTACAAATACATGACTTTTGCTTGCACATGATTAAACATTTGAAGATAGCAGAACTTTCAACCTCATTTACTAAGCTAAGTGAAAATTCTTTTGCAAGGTGATAACTTACTTTGCTGGTTGAACAGCCTAGATTCCTTCAATAAATCAACCCCATTGCTTACTTACAACACACAAGAACTGGCAAGTTCTTAATATCTGTTGAAAAGTTGGACATTTCCATTTGGTTGTAGCACCAGGAACAAAAGAGCAATGACTTGAACACCTTAATGTGTGTTATAAAAAGTTTAGGTTCTAATGGTGGACCTTTTTTTTTGTTTTTATACTAATACAATAATTATATTGCCAGAAAAAATGTTTTATCTTTTTTTCAGATTCTACCAAAATGTATTCAGAATATTGTTTCCGATACCCTTTTTTTTACAATGCAGAGTTCAATATAGTAAATGTTAAAGTTACCTTGATATCTCTGAACAGTGTTTCTCAACCAGGTTTTCTCCAGAGGTTTCCTTGAGCAATGAACAATGTACTGTGAGCTGTGTACACAATAATTATAGCAGGGGTTCCCTTAAGAGATAAAAGATATTTTAAAGATTGCCATATGTTGTAAAAGATCCAAAAACAGAGTTTTGGAGTACAATGGCCACATAGTTGAATTAGATTTACCAATAACCCTTTTTAAAGTCATTCTAAAGTCATTTAAAATAGCTTGTGAAAAAATGACTGTCTCCTTCAAACTTCTTTTGTAAATGTATTAAAATGAAAATTCAACAAATGACCATTTACCAGTAAAGATAAAAAAACACCCTTAGCATTATTAATACCTATGTGTATATCAATGTTTTAAATACTTTGCTTTGAATATATAGGTGATTTTTTTTCAAATATATTTGGACTTTGTTATTGACCATCCTAATTTCAGTGAAGTTAATAGTGAACACACGGAGTACAGTTTTGATTTTTGCTAGTGGATATGGAACGATGCATAAGTGAAATGAAATTCAGGGTTTATAGAGTGATTGCATTTGCAGTCTGGTATAACAGTGTTCTTTCTTTGTGTTTTAATGGTTTCCATTAGTAGGTGAGGGGCTGACTTGTCAAAGTGTCATTTGGTCACCTCAGACAATGACCTCATTTGTTTTATGCAAGAGCTGTTCCACATTGTTCTACAGTCACAAATATTTTTCTTCATCTTTTATTTTTCAGGGCATGTTGAGATTTTGATTAGTCATTGCATTATTTCACTTTGAAAATAAACTAAAAATGAAGATACGGGTAGGTTAAAGTTTAATAATCTCATGGTAAACTATTATCTTCGAGGATGCTAAACACAATGGGCCTGATTTATTAAAGCTCTCCAAGACTGGAGAAGATAGAGTACATGGGAGAACCAGGGTGATTCAGAAAACGAATGGATTTCTTTATTTATTTCAAAATCCTGGACCAGATTAATTTCAGGTTTACTGGATCAGGTTCCCCCATGACAGATAAGCCCTGAGCTAGGGATGAAGGGCCTAGGTGGAGGGTGGGCATGATTGGGTGCTCAGGGGACCTAGGGAAGGAAAGGGTTAAGTCAGTTGTGGAGGAAGGAGGGGACATAAACTGGGATTGGTTGGGGATTGGAGGAATTAAAGGAAGGGGTGGAGAAGAAAGTTTGTGGAGTCTATTGTGAGGAAAAAAGAGACAGAGTGCTTGGGATGTTGCAGAAGCAAGCTTCCTGTCTGCCTTTCCTATGTTTTGGTATTTTTGGGGTTAGTTCTTATTCATAGGTTGACAAGTTCAGTTGGGGTCCTCAAGTTAGTAAGTGGTGGAGAAGTCACACAGTGATGGAGGACAAATTGTCGCTGGGGATCTCCTAATTTGTTAAAGGTAAAAAGATAGGGTCTCTTAAGTGTTATGTTATGGAAGGGATACATAAGAAGGGTTATGGTTCCAGAGGAGGTGATGTGCAGCTGGGAGCAAAAGGGAAAAACCCACCGGAAGACCCAAAGGTGGTAAAAGGGGGTGATTAAAATGCCATCGAAGACCTGCAACCTTCCTATTGGTAATGTTAGGGGCCAGATTAGAGATTAAGGTTTAAGAGGGTTGTTTGTGAAAGTTATTTCAAGTTGTTAAAATTATGTACAAGTTATGTGATGTCAATATGTTGTTATATATTGAAAGTATATTTTAAGGTTTAATATTAAGTAAGGTTTTATTAAATGGCTTTTTGGCCATTTGGTCCGAAATATTGGTGTATTTCTTGTCCAATTTGACATTTAAAAAATAATAAAATAATCATACCGCCAGGGAGGTTAATATTTAAGGTCCTAAATCTTTAAATCAGGTGGAACTTCACAGAACTGTTTCTAATATTGTGTCCTTAAAATAACTTGTTTTTTATTCTTAAGCACTACAATATGGAAGTACCGTTATAACTAGCTGTTTGTAGCGCCCACTTTTTTCTCCAAAGTGACAGCCTAAGCAGAATGTTGACTTTTTAAAAAAGGTAATAGCTATTGCTCAGCCACCTTATCCTTTCTAGGCTGTCTTTGAGACGGCTGACATATACAGAGATTATTGACGAATGACTGTCAGGGTTAGAACAGAGATGCCGTTGACATGCATGCTTTGATTGGCTCCCTGGGCAGCAGCTTCTTTATGATGTACAAGGAGCAAGATTGTGGACCCTAACAAGATACTGGGTCTTTGGAGACATGTAGAAATATGAGTTGTTTACAATAAAAGCCGAATGGTTGATTTCTTATAAATGTCTCTGCAATTACTAGAACAAATGGAAGCTTTAATTACCACAAAAGTCAATGTTTTGATGGTTTGCACTATAGATTTATTCTAAATCTCTGTGTCACTAGTGTGACACCAAAATAGGTTTTGTCTCAATTTACTAAAGTATTCGAGTTAAGGAACATTGTGATAGGGCAGTCATCATCTCCAGTCCTAAATTCCTTCTGACATTGTATACAGTTTTACCTAGAGTTAACCTGTGCTTTGCCAATGCATGGTAAAGGAAATGGTTGACCTAACTGCTGCCAAGCCCAGCTGCAAATACTGACCTTCTATTTGCTCCATTTTGCCACAGGGAGTGATGGGTTATTCCTGACACTTCTGGCTATGAGACTCATTCTCCAAATGACAGTTCTAATGCTTGATAAGCTGTTTAGTAATCATGTACTTACCGCCATTTCATGTTACACACAGGGTTGTGTGGAAAAGAGCAAAACAAATAACTTTAGTTTTGACTTTGTAATAGGATCTGGATCTGTTGGGGATTGGAGAAATTGAAGGAGGGAGTGGAGGAGAAAGTTTGTGGAGCCTACTGTGGGGGAAAAAGAGGCAGAGCGCTTGGGATGTTGGAGCTTCCCCCCAGCTTTTCCTATGTTTTGGTATTTTTGGGGTTGGGGTCTTATTCATAGGTTGAAAAGTCCAGCTGGACTTCAGTTTTGACTTTGTAATATGAACTGAAAAACATGCTTTGTTAGGGAGTGACCTAAATTTATAAACTGAATCAATGTATGAGTGACTTTTTTGTTATAAATAATTGTTATATAACACTGGGTAAAACTTGAATTCCTGGATCATACAGAAATAAGGGAATACATGTAAACGTTAAGTTTTAGTATGCAAATGTGTAAAGTAAAGATGTGCAAATTGATCCCCTGAGTTTGAGATTCAGCATGCCTCAGGCAAATTCACAGCCAGCAGATGTTCACATATATATCCAAATCTGACAAACTGGTATTTAATCTTTTTTTTCAGTTTTATTTATTTATTTTACCTTTTTAGCTATTTAACAAAGTATTATTTTATTCATTCCAATAAGTTTTGAGTTAGTAATCCAATAGCAAGAGTTCCTAAAGTATAGTCATAAAATTTCAGGCGTTTCTGCAATGTTGAAACCACTGCATGAAGTCTTTGATACTGGGCAGATATTTCATGAGAGGGGCCCTTAAAGAGCTGGAGCCCGTTTCTCATAACACAAGTCAGCCAGGTGGTACTATTTGAACTGGGCAACTGATGTGAATCTGTGTATTTTTTTCCTTTCCTAACTTTGTAGTTACATTATCTTAAACGCTTTAAATAACTGAACATGCTAATTAACAATGTCATTAACAATGACATGAAGAGACCTCCTAGAATCCCAAGAAGTAGATTTAATTGCTATTATATGCAATTATAATGTATATAATTTTTCATGTTTCAACTATGGATGTATGCTGGGAGAGCCCAGGAGGTCTCCAAAAGTTTAGGTATGTTGGAACGATAGGTCAAGATTGCCAGAGAGAGAGCCAGGCTAATTGTGTTTTTCTTGTCTTGGAAAACCCTGGATATTGCTTTTTGTTGATGATTCTTGTGAATAAAAGGGGGCCTGAAACTTAAGCCTAAAATACCTCTCTGCAGCTAGTGCATTTGATGCCCATCCCTTACAAGTTATATATATATTTAAAGACAGACAAGACTTTTTGACAAAATCATCTTTCACAATTGGACATTGGAATTTAGGAATTTTGGAAATGTAAATTTATGTTTTTCCAAACTTTTGTTGTTTATTTCAAGTTAAAATTAAAGTTTAGTGAGGTAAAGCAGCTTCCTCTTCAATGCTAGACTTTATTAATTTTTATTTCATAAAAAAAAGAAAAGTTTAATCAAGGTAATTAGCCACTAGGGCAGGGGTCTCTAACACGTCGATGGCGATCTACTGGTTCGATCACGGAGCCCTGTCTTACCCCTCCCTGTTGTTTACCAGCAGCCATGATGTACGTCTATGGGGTTACTGGGGATGTCTTTCATCAGACAACACCAGGAACTTTGCGTCCAAGGCTCATGTACTAGTGGGGAGAGAGGCAGAGTGGGCTGGAGGGCAATCTTAGGTGAGCAGTGCTAGGCGGTCAAGTCAGTTCAGGCTTGGGGTCAGGGTTCAATTACCAAGATACCTTTGTACAGATTAGCAGTTTTTTTTCTTGTGCAGTACGTCATTCTCTTATGACAGGTGAACTGTTGCTTTCCCGTCACTATAGTCTTGTAGCGCAATGTCTGTGCAATGTTCTGCCATTCAATGTCCCATTAGCTCCAGTCACTTCTGTGTCATACTTGGTATATAAATAAATATATGTTTAGCATTTTTATTGTTGGTAGATCATTTTGACTTGGTCATTTTAAAAGTAGCTCATAAGCCAAAAAAGTGTGGGCACCCCTGCATTGAGGATTAGTAAAATTGCAAGATTACAACTTTAAATTCAACTTCCATATCCATATTTCAACCGGGACTGTTTTGAGCGCAAGTTGTATTGAAGTCTGCGATCAAAGTTTTTCAGGTTATTTGCCTGTCCCTGAACATTTTAACAACACTATGGTTGGATGTTAGGGAAACATGAGGGAGCATGACCAAAGAAAAAAAAATATGAAGTTTGTATGAATTAATGCTATGAATTCCAAAACAATCTTTCTGTCTGGCATTTGTGTCTATTTTACATCAATATGCCACTACAGCATATGTACAACACAATCACATGTTTAAGAGGACACATAGTATTCCCTGAAACTGTATAGTCTGTTTATGATACTGCTGAAATAACTTTATACCTGCTCTGAAATAACTTTATACCAAAGAGACATACACACAAAGCATTTTACTTAGCAATTTTTAAATTAACTATTAATAAAGCAGGTAATCTGACATTCACCAAAGCATTCTCTGATTTTTCAATGAAATTGTTTTTGTGAATGTCAGATTCAGTGCTTTATAAAAAAAATAGGGTAAAAAAACACTCAAACAAAAACAAAGGGGACATTCAAAACTTTATGCAAATTATATCATTTCCAGAAACTGAATCCAGAACAAAAGCTCTGAAAGGCAAGTGTTAACAACAAGGTGATGTCTATTGGTAGCCAGATAGTTCTGTTTGTGCATTCTGAGTTCCAATGTGACATTATTATACTTATTACTATATATTGTTTTTAATATACTAATATTAATTAATGTATGGTATTATATTACAGCCACTGGACTATGACAGCTGTCATTGTCTAGTGGTTGGATTGGCTGTGAGTCATAATATATCTTTGACAGGTGTAGTACAGCTCATTAAAAAAAATACCAATTCCAATTTGGATTTTCAGCCCGATCTGACCAGTTTAAATGAGAGCTTTTTTTTTTACTGTTCTGAGCACCCCTAATCATATCTGTAATAAGTAGACAATCTGACCTGGTTTAGACTGTTTCAGACGTTTCCTGTTTGAATTTTAATCTTGTGGGTAGTTAAAGACACAAATAAACCTATTTAATATGATTATGAGGTTGATTTACTAAAAATGAATGATTACCTTAACTTAAAAACTAGGGGAATTTGTACTGATGTCAATTATCTAATCACGTGGAAGCAAAAATCTAGCTTTGTCTTAATTTCCCTTACACATGATCGCGTATTCAAAGTAAACCTGGGATCATACAATTTACCAGCCTTATGGGAACAGTCAGTTTACTAATGGTCAGGGCATTGCCAAGGGGACACAGATGCTGGCCAGGCATCGCCAAGAGGACACAGATGCCGGGTCGGCATGGCTGGAGGACACTGCGGGCTTGTGGGGACCAGGTAAGCCCTCAATTGCACATCGAGTGTTGCTCGGGTTACCACTATTTGTAATGAAAATTAACCCCGAGCCACACTTGAGATTACCATCAGGGAGGCTAAAGATCCCCAAGACTTGGAAGCTAGACTGGAGTAGCTCAGATGTCCCCCCAGCTGTCCCTCAGACAAGAAATACACCAATATTTCGGATCAAATGCCAAAAAGCCAAGTTAACTGACCCATTGTGCTGGATTCATTAAAGCTCTCCAAGACTGTAGAAGATACACTTTAATCAGTAAAGCTAGGCGATCCAGCAAACCTGGAATGGATTTCTTCAAAGTCTTTTGGAATTTGCAAGCAAAGGTTTTGAATCCTGGACCAGATCCATTCCAGGTTTGCTGGATCACCCATCTTCACCAATAAAAGTGTATACGCTACAGCAGAGGTCAGCAAACTTTTTTGGTCATTAGGCCATTTCAGGGGTAGGCAGGAGCACACTAGGCCTGACTCTCTCTCAAGTCCCACCCAAAAGCTTTGCCCTCCACCAGGAATACCCCCTGAAGGGAAATCCCTCTCCTCCGAATTGCATACAGAGGAGAGGTAATGTTCCCTATTTACCCCGGCGGCGAAAGTGTTAACACCAGTTCGTTCTGGCTCCGCAGCAGGTTGCCAGGATTAGGCCAGATCAGCCAGTAGGGGTTAGGCCGGAACAAACTACCAGCTATGCCATATGCCGCTATGCCGTCTCTGGCCTAAAGGCCGAAGTTTGCCGACCTCTGCTCCACAGCTTTGGAGTTCTTTATTAAATCAGGCCCATTAAATCAAAGAGGTAAAAGCTGATGTATTTTTTGTTCTTGTTTTTTTATCAGAAGGTACAGTGCAGACACAGACAAGCTGCTCTGGTCTGGACTGAAAAAAAAAAAAAAACATAGAAGAAGAAACATTAGGTCCCTGATTATTTGGACAGAGACAACTTTTTTCTAATTTTGGTTCTGTACATTACCACAAATAATTTTAAATGAAACCACTCAGATGCAGTTGAACTGCAGAGTTTCAGCTTTAATTCAGTGAGTTGAACAAATATTTATGGATCTAACTGTAAATATTGGTTTACATTTCCAGAAATAAATACCAAATATGTCAAGACTCCAAACTGTGTGTGCTCTAAGGCTTAGTCTACACGGACTGTTTCCCCAGCGTTTAACCTGAGGCTTTTAAAGCCCTTGTTTGAAGTCCCCATGCATTCCAATGGGCTAATCTACACCAGGACGTTTCCTTCAGGCACGTTTTTGAGCTTTATTTTAAACGTTGCTTAACGCGGCATAGACGTTTTTCAGCTTTTCCCAGCATTTAAAAAAAGTTTTAAAACGTTAAAATAAATGCATAAAAACGCTTATAAACGCAGTAGGAACGTTTACATGCCTTTTTACAAAACGTCCATGTAGACCCAGCCTAAAAGTGGTGACCCTTTCCCTAAAAAAAATTATACAGCTCATTAGTATGGAGTTACCCCTAAGTAGTGGCCCAAGACTTGTTTCCTTTCCAGCGTTGCAGTTAGAGTGGAAGTACAGCTATTTAAAAAAAATAAAATAAAAAAAACATAGGATGGGAAGGGGGAGAACTGACTAATGCCCCTTCATTTCACTTTGCTACTTACGCTTTTACCACCTTTGACTGAAAGAACCACCTTGTATATAAGAAATTAGTTCACATTTCTTCCCCTAAACAATTATTTTTGTTTGTTTCTTACTAAAAAAAATCATATGTCCATGTAATCTTCAACTTGATTTTTTGTTGGCTATTTGTAGCTAAATTGCACAGCGATTGAGTTTTAGCAGAACCTCTATGGGCTACAAATTGCTAGCTACAAATTACAGTTATTTTCTTACATTAACGATTCATAGTAGCAATTAATCTTTGCTTTAAATAAAATATATGACATCAGCCTATAGAGGTCCATTTGACACATTACTAATATTTGCGTTATTATTATTTTTCTGTTTCACACTAAGAGAAAAGCAAACAAAGGAAAAAATTCAAAGTTTCGACATAACAGTACACACATAATTAATAAAATACTATAATACTAAAATAAGGAAAATCAGGCCAATTGGAACAGTTTTTTTTTACAAATGCAATTTTCCTCTTCAAAGCTAAAGAAAATTTTTATATAAAGCAACCAGGATTTTCCCTACTATACACTTCAATTACATAACATAAAGCCACATTTAAAAAAAAAACAAGTTAGTCTTTTGTGACATGTGTTAAGCTCTCCTGACATCCCCAGCAATTTCAGTGATAAAACCATGTTCAGAGTCTTTGGAATTAACTTAAAAAGTCCTTAAACAGAAAAAAATTAAAATCTGCGTCCAATTTTTCCTGTGCCATTCAACTTTTTTGTTCTGACCTCGAGGGATGATTTTTCCTGGTCAAAAATTTTTACTTGTCCTTAGTGATTATTCAGTAAAATGAATTTAGCAAACTTCACTGTTCTCATTCTTATAGAATGAGAGTTGCTTATAGAAACAAAATACCAGCTTTTAAATTCTATTGCCAACAGTTAAATATAAGCAATTTCTGAATATTCTGGCAGATACTTTAAATATATATAGCAGATCAAGGTTTTTTAAATTACATAATTTTGCTCTGTTATGTATTTCTTTGTATAAGGAACACTTCAGGATGGAAACATGGGAATTGCTATTGCTGAGGCATTTAATGGTAAGAAGTCCTTTTGATAGTTGATGGCCTCTCTTTATACCCTATCTTCAATCTTCTGACTGATACTCTAATTGAAGTATCAGACATAAAATAAATTTAGCTAAATAGGGTAAAAATGCAAACCTTTCATAGCCAAACCTGCAAAGTTATAACAATCAAATAATATTCAGATTTAATGTAGATAAATAGTGGGCATGTTGGGCCAATCAGAAGAGGAAAATAGCTGTGTTTGTTTTCTTTTTTTTTCATTTCGGACTTCCTGGAGGGTATAATGGCTATAGACTAAAAGGAGAAAACAAGAGAAGTTCCTTGTTAATGATGGGTTTACATACACGGTTTCTCTTTAAAATACTCGGTTATCAATCATTTCCCGTGTAACAGGCTATCGCGTCCTTCCTGTTTTAACAGAATGACAGACATTAATCACCTAAAGATGACAGTGACACTTGCAGAAGGCTTGGAAAAGTGATTTGCTTTATGTATATAGCTTAATGGATTTACGTAAAATGAACCTAATGAAATCATAGCTGACCAGAAACAATGTACATTTTTTCACTTTGCTAGGATTTTTGAGAGGTGCTGCCTCTTTAACTTGAAATTTAATCAGATTTCATCTTGGTTCTCAATCTGGCTGAGAAACGGCTGGGAGATTTTCTGTGGCTCGCAGGGTTAATTAAGAGAGACAGGCTTATGCAAAATAGAGCCAGAGTCCCTGCCACCAAGTTGGGAACTGTAATAGATTAATTCATTGCTACGGACTTATCATTTGGAGCTGCTAATGCACTAGAGGAAATTAATAATTTCAATTAAACTGTATTTTTTACCAACTTCTGTTCCGTTACAGGTGGGAGCCAAACAAAGATTGAAGAGAGTGTGAGTAATCCAGAATACACGTAACTTGACATATTGGCTAATTTGCTAAAGAAGTGAAGAATGTTTATTTTTTTGTAGTTTGGGGTGAATCTGAGTACCTCCTAGTATCCAATCCTATGCAAACACAAGTGATTGAGTTGTATTTGCAAAATCCGTTTTTATTTCATTCACTAAGCTAAGTGAACTTTTCCTTGATCAGTAAATATATACTTTGTAGAGTTAACATATTAAACTCCTTTAGGAAATCAGTCTACAGACTACAAGTGGCCATTTCTGTACACATTATGCAGGCATGATCCATCAAGAAAACCTATCCTGGGAAATACCATGCAGTCACTGCTTGACCTCAATAAGGACCAGGGATTTCGTAGCTCCCAGCACTGCCTCTCAAATACAGTATCAGCACCTATGCATTCCTGGACAGATTGCATATGTGTGCAGACCACCCTACGTGGAAATCAGGTAAGATAATACTTGTCATTTAATGCTTTTTGTGTGAAAACCACAGTGTGTAAGGAAATGGGACAGATAAATTCTACCATAGAGAACATTGTACAAGTGTGCAAAAAGATAAGCCTGGGGGTTCAGCATTTATGTAAACCATTTCCTTAACGCAGTTAGTGTTTTGTTGCGTATGTTTAGACACTTATTAGTAGTGTTGGTCGAATAACTCACTATTCGATTCGACAGCTATTGGATCGAATAGTGAGATATTGTTGCGGTGATAGAATGCCAAATTCGAACACCATTGAAGTCAATGGTGGGAGAATTGGGGTTATTTTTAGGGACGATTAAGGGCTGCAAGAGCAATCAGCCCTTTACTAGTTGTATGTGTTATTGGATAGAGTTTCTCTACTCAGGAATACATACTACAGGGGTGCAGCAGTGATCCTGATTGCTGTTGCTGCACTGTACTAGTAGTATGTGTTCTTGGATAGAGTTTTTTTATCCAAGAACACAGGGCACTAGATGTGATGAATGGGAAAACTTGTCCCCATTCAACCCACGGATAGTGCCCAGGGATTGCCTGCAGTCACAGATGTGACCGCAAAGTTCCCACGGTCATGTGACTGTGGGAACTGAACTGCAGATGAACTCATTGATTAGCTTAGTGTGCAATCCCCAGGGCACTCCAGGTTAATTGTAGTGCCCCGGGGATCGCACACTCTTCTCAATGATTGCAGACTCTGCTGCAAACATAGAGAAGATGTCGGCCAGCAAGTATCTCTTAAGCTGCGTACACACTTCCAATTTTTATCGTTGGGAATGAACGACGAACGAACGACGAACGACCGATTGGCCAAAAATCGTTCGTAAAAAAAGTAACCAACGACGCCGATGAAAGAGGATAGTCGTTGGAAATGAACGACCAGACCGGCGGATCGGATTGGACGACGATCGTTGACCATCTATCGTGTGTATGGTCGTTCAGTGATCGTCCATGGTCTGAGCATGCGCGGTGAACGAACGTTCGCTCACTTCCTGTGGTGCACGTCACTTCCTGTATCGTTCAAAGGATCGCATCTATCGTGTGTACAATATCTTTGAACGATCGTGTCGTTATCTGTAGGTACAGGATCGGTGCCATACGATCGTTCGCAGATATCGTGCAGGATCGTTCGTCGTTCGTTTACCAACGATAAAAATTGGAAGTGTGTACGTAGCTTTACTCTTTAACACGCACAGTAATATGATACATTTGTTACATTTTTCTCACAGTGGATAAAAGAAAAATGTAACAAATGTATCATAATATTTCTGTGCTGGAAAGTATGTTACAGAGTAAGAGATATAATGTCATTGTAGGATAACCTGTAAAAAAAATTAAAAAAAAAATGTTAAATAAACACAAACACTTTTTTACACTTTTTTACATCCAAATTTTTACCAATGAATCTCGTTCTTTTCGGGTCGGGTCTACCCGAATTTGAACAGCCATTTTCGGTTTGAATATAAGGACAACCTGAATTCGAACACCAACACTACTTATTAGCAAATTACCTGGCTGTCATGGTGACCATCCTGCTTCAGTTATATGAGTCAAAATTCATGGATATATTATATTGAGTAAATTGGTGCTTAGTAGAATGTGCAAAGCATGTCCATTTGCAGTGTTGAAATGTTCTTTGCTATAGTATTAGTGATATTTACTGATTAAATATTCTATGTAATTTAATGACATATATGGCTTTTTTAAAGCAAATAAACAGTAAATAAAGGTTAGAAACAATTTATTAATATGTTATATGGACTGGAAAAATGTATAATACATACAAAAGATATGACCCAAAGTGATTCTTTAAAAAAAAAAAAAAAAAAAAATACTTTACCGTTTTAAAAAATAAGTTCAATTTGCTTCTTTGGGTAACTGCTGTACCTTTGCTCCAGGTCTTATAAATAGGTCTGGAAAATGTGAGACTGAGAATAGAAAATGTTCCTAGTAAAAAATACATTTGGAGTTTTTTCATTGTAACTAGAAAAAGGTGGATCAGTTGAAGTGACTAGATATCTATATGAACAGAAAATTCACACCGATATGTGTTCACAATCATGGTTAAGAGAAGCTTATAATATGTGGCTCACTGCTTGTCTTAGTGCCATTGTACTATTAAAACAATAGACCCTCTGTATATATAAAGAAAGAAAGACGTTCACCCTAAAGTTAACCTGCTGGCTGAATACCAGTATTACACTTCCTAAACTAAGCAGAGGCCACATTAAAGTGTCTGTGTGTTCTTTCCAAATTTTCGTAGAGAAGACAATTGGTACACTCTGATATGAATTGTGATCTCCAGGTCTGGCCTAACCTTCATGTTTGGTTAGTGAGGCTGTCCATTATGGTAACTGTGCATATATGTCAGGAAGGGGCAGGACAGAGCAAAGGGTCTGGCTGCTATTTAGATATTAGAGATCCTGGGTTCCAATTATTTCATTTATGAGTGTTAGTAAGAACTCAAACTCTAAGAACTATAATACCCATGCCGGGTTATTTTTTGCTGTCTGTTGGAAAGACAAACTAAGAAAGAATGCCAAGTGATGGACTTTCTCATGTGATATTGTGCCATAGTCTTCTTCATACTTGGAAGTATTTTCATGGGTTTGGTAAACAGAGAATCTGTGACAAAATAAAGAGTATAAGACATGGGAGGGGTAGTTCAAAGGGATTATGTTGGTATAGCTAGTTTTGTTTTATTCTGGGATATAAATACTATATATTGCATCATGATATGCGTTTCATGCAGGTTTAAAGTACATGCTACAAGTCAGTAGGGTCATTAGGTTGCCATACAAGCAGGACAATTTTTGTTGTGTTGCCACTTTGAATAGTGGAAACACAGGGCCTGATTTAATAAAGCTCTCCAAGGCTGGAGAGGATACACTTTCATCAGTGAAGCTGGATGATCCAGCAAACCTAGAATGAATCTGATCCATGATTGAAAACATTTGCTAACAAACAGCAAATTACTTTTAGGAAATACATTCCAGGTTTGCTGGATCACCCAGCTCCACTAATGAAAGTGTATCCTCTCCAGCCTTGAACAGCTTTCATAAATTTGGGCTACAGAGAAAATGGTGGACATTTCAGGACCGTGGACAGCCGTGTTTTCCTGGTCTTAGTTAGGCTTAGTCTACACAGACCTTTTCCCCAGAGTTTAACCTGAGGCTTTAAAAGCCCATGTTTGAAATTCCCATGCATTCCAATGGGCTATTCTATACCAGGACATTTCCTTGAGGCATGTTTAGATGTTTAGGAGCGTTATCTATAAAGTTGCTTGCAACATTTAAAAAATTAAAATGCGGGGTTAACGCTGGCAAATGCTCAAAAATGCGGGAAAATGTGGATAACGCTTTCATTGATTTGTGTTTTTAAGTACTTAAACACAGGAAAACACGGAAAAACAAAGCATAGATGCTTTAAAACGCTAATAAAAGTGCATAAAACAATTAAAAATGCATATAAACACAGTACGAACGTTCACATGCATTTTTAAAAATGTCCGAGTAGACCCAGGCTAAGGAAATATATAATAAATAATATAAATAATACCAGCATTGCACTGCCAGGAATATACTTTGTTACACGTATTTAGCTCTTTATGTTGTATGTTTCAACAGAGTTACAGAACTTTCATTATTTCTCCTGAACATTGGTAGTTCTGTCACCCGAGCAGCTATTTTCTAACACTAACAAAAGATCAACTGAATAATCAAATGCTCTTATGCTAAATGTTTTAACATTACTCACATTATTTAACTGCTAAAAAAATAATGTTAGCGAATGCTTACCATTGAACTATGAATATTCAAGTGAAAAGCTAATTAAGCTATCACTAGTTTTGCCTCAACGAGAAGAAAATTCTTGCAGAAATGGTATTAAGATTTCCCAGTGGATCAAAATTGTTCTGCATTATGTTAATTTAAATTAAATTGTTACGAGTCTGATGAAAATTTCTACTAAGACTGGGGAAGTCCAGGATCCTTTATGACAGAGACCGAACAAATTCAAAGTCTTCTATCTTCCCCAAGCAACTTAATTTAAAAAAATAAAGTCTTACAGACACTCATCCTGCCTCACAGCTCTATGCTTGAAATCAGTGAAGTATAAATATTCTGGAACATGTACATGGATACTGATTCTAGCTTTCTTGTTGGTGGGATATTTGACACGGCACATATATAAAGAATTTGATCTTACAGTGCTTGATCTTGGAGTAACCCTGCAGGCTGAATAACAGTATTAAACTTCCACTTAAATGGAATAAAGGCCATCTTCAAGTCCGTTCTGTCTGA
This sequence comes from Pyxicephalus adspersus, assembly GCF_032062135.1. NCBI lineage: Eukaryota > Metazoa > Chordata > Amphibia > Anura > Pyxicephalidae > Pyxicephalus > Pyxicephalus adspersus. Next base: position 34,525,922 of record NC_092868.1, on the reverse strand, counting down.
TTTCTTGTAGAGCTGGAAAATCAAGACATTCTGATATCCATTTGCAATTGTGGTCCCCAGGTCTGGTCTGACCTTGATTTTTGGTTTAGTAAGGGTGCCCGTCATAGTATCTGTGCAATAATAAGGCGCATATGGCAGGAAGGGGCACATCAGAGCATAGTATCTGGTTGCTGCTTACCTATTAAGGTGTCCTGGGTTTTCCAGGGTTACAAGGAGATATTTCTTAAGGTTTGGATAAAGTAAGAAAGAATAACATCCATGACTGGTTATGTTATACTATATGTTAACCATTGTGGAAATTTACTGTCCCAGAGACACAACAGGAACTGTGGGGAATACATCCTATTGACAGGTGTCCTCACTGAAAGATTTCCCCTTAGCTCTTGGATTTTCCCTCAAAATGGTAATCAGTACAAATTAAAAAAATTACAACACTACAAGTTTTTATCTATACATTAGGTTTGAAAAACAATTACATTTTTATTTCTGCCCTAGGCATGTCATTCATTTTTTACACGTTATTACAAAATAAACAAAATAATATACATCATAAGGGCAACAAAGGGTTTCTTTTAGGCCTATTGTCTCAGATTTTTTTCATGCAAACCCAAGAAACAAATACATAACAAATGTACACAAAACTAATTCTGTAAACAACAACAGTTAAAAGAATAAAAAACAAATTTTATTAAAAAAATAATCAGAGTACCCGAAAGTGACATCGACCATGGAGAATCAGAGACTGATAGAGTCTGGAGAGGGACACTGGGCACAGAGGTTAGCACAAAAAAAGTACAGGTTTATAATTTGAGCCCTTAATGTCACTGGGCCTAAGCAAAGTTGTAGAGGGACATGAATATACTGTAAAAGAAACAGAAAAAAGTTACTAAATAAAAGGAATAAAAATGAACAGTAATTTATGCAAACATGGTAAACCTATATAATAAAGAAGAGAAAAAAAATAAAAGTGCTTATAAATAAATAAATAATATAGGAATATTCAAAATGCAAATATTTACCAAAATAGTGAAGTAAATAATGAAAAATATAATTTAAGATCAGAGATTGCAAATTGTTACCAAGTACATTCACTCTTGGCTCCAGCAGGGTATTCAGATATATGTGTGGTTTGGGTCTATTAGAGTCTCAATTTTACGGTAAAAAAAAAAAATAATTTGCAGTTGAACGTAAAATATTTACTAACTACTGGCAACATTTGTTAAATTGTGAATTTATCCAAATTCTTGCTTTCAATTGTGATTTTTGCTTTGTTATTAAATCCTACTGTGAGTGATAATTAGTAATAAAAAATCAGTTTCAGAAAATGAATGCATGTGAAATGGAGGCAAACTTTTGATCATTTGATATGGGATTTTTGGCTTTGGCAGTGAACTGAAACAAATAAAATTGACCTGCTTACCATGGCAACCAATTCATTTCCAGCTGTGATGTTTCTAGTGCAAGTTAACGAATAAAAACTAAAGCCTAATTGGTTGCTATAGAAAATATCATTAATTTTGTTTTGACACAGGTTTTATAAGTTTGTCCTGTGTTTTAAATTTGAAAATTCCTGGAAATATCTGAAATGCGTTCAATATTTGTAAATTTTGTAGGTCGACTTTTCATTGCAATGAAAAGAAAATAACAAGTTTAAGGTATTATTATCTAGTTGTATTGCACACCATTCAAAGAAGATTACAATGTAGGCAATTGGTGGGCTTAGATGTAGACCCAACCATCATAATACTTTAACGATACCCTGACATCTCCTTTTTTTGGATAGAATATGAAAGGATTGGAACCACTGTCTGATTTTCATTGCTGTCTGTGTTTTTCCTGGAGAGATTCGGCTCCTCTTTGTCTTAGTGATTGTTATTACTGGGACATAAAATAATGGGAAATACAAAATTACACATTGACCACTAGAACAGAAATAGAGGGGATTATTCCAATGGGGTGCCTTTGACATGGACAGATGTCTAAGGGAAGATTTACCTATATTAGTAAAGATTTTCTCCTACCTTTGTGTCTCCAAGACAGGACACAGATGGCAAAAAATAAACTCAGAAGAACACTAACTTTCAATGCAGAAAAAGAAGTTTGGGCTATACACACATTTTTTGAGTTGCTGATTTCAGCTAACTATATTATATTTTTTTGTATTTGTATCCCCATTGTTTAGAGGCAGTCATGGTGTGTGCTCACAATGGGTATTGCTCAAAGCTTTGCTCGGGCATAATTTCCATGCAAAACTTGGAAAAAGCCACTAGTAAATCTGCTGTTCCCTGTACCTGGACACAGTTAAAACTAACCATATGTACTGTGCACATGGTGGCATCACTGCTGCCAGGCTAAAGTGTTTTTAATCCAGCACCAGAGTGGTCCCTGTGTGCATTGCACATACAGCCTGCAATAAAAGTCTCTGCAGGGATGGGAAGCGAAGGTTTTAACACATTTGTTTAGCAACAATGTCTGTGTACATGTACTTTAAATTAGTACTTTATGGATTTGCATTATTAAAACAGCTGGTATCTTCAAAATCACAGAGCTGTAGTTTACAGCTAAACTCTAGGCAGATATAAAAGATACAAATTAATACAGCTCTGTATTTATTAGTACATCAATAAATGTAAATTCTCAAATGCCAACAGTGTAGTCTTTCTCAACCTTTGAACCCCTGAGGAACATTTGAAGTAATTTTCAGATTCTCAGGGAACCTCTGTTAAATACATACAGCTAATAGAAAAAAAATGTTAGCAATACCTAAAAGAGAGTGTTAAATAAAGGAAGAAGTAATGTGACATACCAAGAGAAAGTAATACCCAGGGCAAATTATTTTGATACCAACCCTCTACAAAATAGTTTTCAGTAATATTCTTTGTCAGTGTGCAACTTACAGCCATTAGTGGAAAATTGCCCCCTTGCATTTGTGCTCAGTGTAAGTGGGACCTTAAATTCTCATAGTTTAGTACTCAAGGAATGCCTTGCAAATTTAGAGTGAACCCTTGGGTCCCACTAACTCCCTGATGTAAAAAAGTACGTGTGAAGTAGATGTGTAGATACATGAATTTTCAGCATATAGGAAAGCTCAGATTGGTCAAAAGAGAAGCAGAACGATTACCAGTTGTTGCAGCAGTGATTTTGTGCAAACAAGAAACATGCTGATTGTGGAGAGTCTATAGTGACATACGGGTAAGCACATCAGCCTGCTGCTTTGCTTTTCTCCTGAAAGTGTCACTAAAAGCAGAACTAAACACAGGTTTCAAAATAGTGGGATCTAGCAAATTCTTTATTGAAGAAAGACCAGGCAATGTCCCTTCTGCACTAAAATTACCTTACCTGCCTGATCACAATTTTTTTAAACACACTCACCTGTCTCTGTTTCATTGTGGGCACCACCATCTTCGTCTTTCTGTTTCTAGTTCTGGTCTTTAGCTATCTTGATCGACTGAGCTCGTATGACTTAACTACCATGCATTGGCGATCACAGACAACAGCGAACCCCTGTGCAAAATTGATAAGATCCCCCTCCTCAACAAACCACCACTCCAATCTTTACCTCTCACTTTTTTTACATTTTATTGTCTCCCTCTTTTTTTGTAAACCCCCCCCCCCCATTCTCTCCTATCTTTTTCTCTTTACTACCCCCCAACAAACTTCCCACCCCAATCTCTGTGGCTGTGCAATCCCCAGCAAGCAGGGGCACCTGCAGCAGCTCACATGGTTTTTGCCTGCAAGCCTGACCTCATTGACAGCATGAACCCTAAATGTACACCCCAACTTTTTGGTTGGTAAAGTAAGCAACATTTGGGAGCTGCTGTGTAATAAAAATGCTAATTTCAGTTAGCTCAAACAGTGCTTAAGTTTATTGGACCTAAATTAAAAGCTGATTTTTACATTCGGCCAAAAATTCAACACTACTGTTTAACATAAAACCTTCATTCGAATGAACACATATCTTCTGAGGCAGGTATATATATTGCTTTACTCTGCTACTAGGTAGATAAAAGTGTGATTAATCTTCGGCAGGTGATTTATTACCTTGAGGTTGAGACGATCAGTATGCCAGGATCTTTTTGTGGGGGAGTTTTGGGTCAAAAGTTGTGATGAACCACAGAATTAAAGGTTTGCCTGTCCAGGCACTAACCAAGAAGGATACTGTTCACTGCATGGGATTGGATGCTAATAATGTTCCTGAATGGTTGCACAAATTTGACAATTGATTTATAATAGGGAGCTCCATTCACATAGCCTTTGGTAGCTTTATCATTCACAGTATGGGATTTCTGGCTATGAGATTAGGGCAGCCTGAGCCAGGATCCACTGCAGAATGAAGCAGACAAGTCAACATATTTCATATTAAACTCATGAACTCGGCAAATAATTAGAGACTAATGACACAAATATTTGGAGTGATCCCCGAGAGAACAGGTTCACGGTAGATAGAACATTTGGAAATTGCTTTATTGAGAGAGTTTATGAACTGCAGCATTTCAGACTTTTGCACACCCATTCTAGTTTATTTGCTGCTGGGTTTGACAGATGGTTGTTTAAAAGATGAAATACAGATCTGCCGGAGAACCCTGTACATTGCCTCAAGGTAGTCAGTTAGCATCAGGAAGGGGAGCAGATTCAAAGAGGGATGGATTGGATGAAAATTCAAACACAGAAAAATAGCATAGATCAAGCTTGTCAGCTTTTTTCGGCTATGCACCTATTGATATATGTGTGGTTTCAGCCCATTGTTTAATTTTAAATCAATGATTCAGCTTTTTTTCATTTATTTCACTGGTTTGCAGAGTTGGAAGGATCATAATACCTAAAATCCAGGATACTAAATAAAAAAAATCCAATATGCAATCTAAATGCAGAATAAGATTTAAAGAGAAAACTCCACTTTTACAGAAAATTGCATTACAAATAAAATTAACTATATATGTTAACTATACCAGTTTCTGGTATTCAGTGCTTATTTGAAAGCAATAATGTTGTTGCTGCAATCACCAAATCATTCATCTGACATGTTGCTGATGTGTTCACATTTGAAATAATGTCTATTTGACAGGTCCTTCTAGAGCTAGGATATGAGGAAGAGATTATACTAAGTGTTAATAACAATTTATGTTTGTAGGTTCACAAATTGTCTGACATCTTATGCATTCCTATAATGCATTCCAAAAACCTCTGACCGCTGTTAAATTACTTAAGATTTATTTAGAATTGGGGTTACAAATAAAGCAAAAGGAGATAGGATAAACGTGTGCAGACCCCTTTAGCCAAGAGTCAAAGGATCCGACTACTAGCCTCAACCAAGGGCTATTTAGGCCAAATCTCAGGACCAGTGTCAAGTAGGGCTCAGATATCCATACATTTTATCAATAAACCAATGGTTTGTACAATAAACATAGTATTAACATTACCTGGTGACACTATCTTTGGTGTAGTGTCTTCTCAGAGGTATAGTCCTGTCTCAGAATTGGTTGCAAGATGATTAATATTGTTCCCGAGTTGGTGCAATGCTGCTGGAAAAATGACTGGGTAACGCATTTTTGGTTGAGTTAGATTTTACACTAATTTTTGGGTGGTAAATCCAGAAATTACCCCATTTTTTGCTATCACATTCAGTTTTTACGATACAGGGTACTCTCCCTTTTTGTCAAAAAACATACAAATTTTACATACAATGAAAAAATAATAAAATAATAACTTGAATGTACTGTTTATTTACATTTCTTTTGTTCATACAAAGGATTTATTGTTACTCTATGACATTTGTTTTACAGTAAAACATTTGAAAATGAATCACGTAAGCGATTAAGGTAAACATTTACGCTTTTAGCTTTTCCTGGAGTGTTCAGTGTTAGGACAATCCTGCTGGATGCTCCAACAATAGCCAGCCATCATATGTACATCCCATCTACCCTGATAGCATCTTTCCATGACCTTCAAATTTTGGTGGAATCGTTCACCTTGCTCATCACTGACTGCACCAAGGTTTTCTGGGAAGTTAGAATGATGGCTATGCAGAAAATGCACCTTGATGCTCATACTGCAACCAAACATTTTGTAGCTCTCCAAGAGTATCTGGACAATTTCTGTGAAATTATTTGCTCGTGTGTTTCCAAGAAAGTCCTTGACAATGGCTTTGAATGATAACCGAACATTCTTTATAACTTCCGACATTGTCTTGATAAAATGTTCATCTTTGATGACCTGCCGAATTTGTGGACCATCAAAAAAAACGGACTTTATTTTTTCAAATGACAGGCTAGGAAATTCCAAAATGAGGTACTTGAAAGAGTCTCCAGCAGTTAGCAAAGCTTTAACAAGCTATTTCATCAGACCCAGTTTTATGTGCAGAGGCGGGAATATAATATTCCTTATATCAACAAGTGGTTCATGTACAATGTTTGGATCACCTGGTTTTAGGGCAGATCTTGGAGGCCAATTCCGTTCCACCCAATGCCTCTTACAATCTCTGCTGTCCCACATGTACAGACAACAGGGGTACTTGGTGTATCAGTGCTGCTGACCAAGAAGCAAGAATACAATTTTATGGTCAACACAGATGACTCAATTTTGTTAGTGATATTGCAACACCTCAATGACTTGCTTTATGTCTGCATATTCTTCAAAAAGAGAAACTGAAGGGCAAATTGGGACTGAACCAAATATATTGCCATTGTAAAGGAGGACACACTTTAGGCTCCGCTTTGAGCTATTGATGAATAGTCACCATTCAGTTGAGGTATAGATTGGAATTCCCAGCTCCTCCATTAAACCAGGTATGTAATGGCAATACACAAAGCCACTGTCAGTTCTAAAGTACTGAAGAAATTAAATTTCTCTGGTTCGAAAGTACGATACCTTTGTTCCTTTTTCAAGTAAGTTTTTTCACGCAGTCTTAATGTGCGGAGTTCTGAAGCCTTCTTCGATAGTCCAAAATATTGTGCCAAATCACTCAACGCATGCTGATCAAATCCCCTATGAACAGAACCCTCTTCAATTTCAAACTCTTCATCATTGTTGTCACCTAGTTCATCAGCATAATCATGTTCTTCAAGATAGGGTATTGTAACGAAAACCGGCACTGGGATTTCAACTGAATGAGCCACTGAGTGTATGGCGGATGGTTGACTAGGATAGTCTATGTTACATTTTTTTTTCTTGTTATATCCTGATGTTTTCACTATACAAAAGTAACAGTCACTGAAATGATCTCCTGGCTCTCGCCAAACCATAGGTATACCAAATGGCATCTTATCACGTGTTCCCTTTGTCCACATCCGTAAACCCTCGACACACTGTTTGCACACCTTATGAGGGGCCCAAGACTTATCTTGATCACCAAGTTTAACTTTGAAATATACCAAATAGGCTTGCTCTACAAATGTGCTGGTGTTCGCACTTTGACTGGGAATGGTGAAACTGCCACAGATATAAGAAAATGAATCAGGGTTGTTTAGGAACTTATGACAGGAAACAGCAGGGCCAGAGATGATCTGAAAGAAAGGAAATACGTGTGTAAGTAGAAAAATAAATTTTGCCTATTCACTATGTAGAGCAGCACACAACCTCTGACCATACTGTCTTGTGTGTAAATGAATAGCCTATACAAATCCACGCTA
>NC_092868.1:34356366-34513331 GCF_032062135.1 Pyxicephalus adspersus | reverse complement strand
GCTGTCGTCCATCGTCCGTGGATCCGGCAGGTCGGTCGTCCGGACGATGGACGACACCGACTGTACACACGGAAGATTTTCGCCCGATAATTGGCCGATGCCGATTATCGGGCGATAAAAATCTGCCATGTGTACGTAGCTTAAGTCCTTTGTGTATCTACCTATTAGTAGAATCTTTCTCTTGATAGCTACATATCATCAATATTTGCTTGACATTGGTTACATTTGGATGTCATTGATATCATAGCTTTTAGTAATATCCTCATGTATTTATTATTTGGCTTTGAAATATGTGACACATACTTGGCACATATGTGCCTTGCTGATATTATTTATGTCTATGATATTTGCTTGTCATTGGTAAAATCTGCCTGTCATTGTCATTACCTGCATGTTAATGATATCTGTAGTTGGTGATATCTGTCTATAGGTAATATCTGAATATCATTGTTATTTGCCTATTAGTGGAAATACCTTCTTTTTTCTGTTAGTATCGGCATCCCATGGATATCTGCCAGTCATTAGAAGTATTTTGCTGCCATTGACATCTGCCTGGTGTTGATAAATGCTTGTTGCCTGTAATATCTGCACAACATTAGAATTTGCCTGTTAATGTCAATAGCAATTGTCTGTCAATGGTATTGGATACATGCAGCGCATCTGTAGCAGTCACCTGTAGATGACAATTTCTTTCAGTCATGTACAGCCTTACTTCTAATTATTGTCAGATGGTATGTGGTAGGTGGGGGGGTGGTAACTAAAAAGCATTGGAGATCACTGGAAAGCTGCAACACCCTCTGTACACTGAGATATTGACACACATGTGTTGTAGCATGTAGCCTTATACACTTTTGTACACATTCATTACCCCAGGATTGCTGGATCACCCAGGTTCACCCATTAATATTCCATTTTCTCCCATTTCAGGGAGCTTTAACCCCCCCCCCCCCCAGCGGTATTCCCCAGTGGGACTCGGGACATTTTAATTAAATAATAACCCACTTACCCTGTTCCGTCGCTGTCCCCCAGTGTCCTGCTGGTCCCCGCAGGTCCTGGGGACACGTCCTTCCTCCTCGATCTTCAGCCGGCGAAAGCAGCGACGATCTCTGGGGTTTCCCAATACAAAGAAATATTCAAATAATTAATATATAATTAGATTATATATAATATATATGCTACTGTACAGTTATATTACATGTTTAATTTTTTTAAACAGATTTTAGTGTTTTGTTATTTAAAGTTTATTAATAAAATTGTTAAATTTATTAAATATCAGTGAGTTATGCCTAAGAATTACAGCCTACAATGAAAAATAAATTTCCATGCAAAAAATTGTACCGCTTTTTGCATGGAAATTTGGAGGGAATTAGACTGCTAGGGAGGTTAATAAATAAGACCCAATGTCTCAGATCCCATTCTGCAGATATGCAGCAGGCACAGGAGAATTCAGGCCCCCTCATATACCAGAACATATACCACTATTCTTCAGTAGAGATTTAGGATAAAAGGTTACATTTTTATAATACCACTCAGACACAATTAACACTTCTAAATGTACCTTGTAGCACTACAAATTTTTACTTTTGGAATTTTACCTAAAAAGAAAGTTCTAAACTTCATAGTACCACGATCTTAATGTATTTCTGTATACCTTAAGGTTAGCTAAATTATAATTGTTGGTTTTAGATGTATTTAAAGATAACCTTTTGTCTGTGGTTGCCTGCAGACAATGTTGGCCAATATTTATTAATGATCATATAGGTGAAAAAAAAACTATGATGATTATAGCTTCCTGTGGGACCCTAATATTCTGACTTCCTGCTTTGTCTATAGTCACCATTTTCTCACTAAAAATACCAATTAATTTATATAAAACAAGTTGATTGTTTTTTTTCCTGATATTTCCTTGCATATAGAGTTTACAGGGTGCACTGTGGATAGTCAGTGATAAGAAGCAGTGGATTTTTTGTGCCAGTGCTAACTAGCAAATTGGAAACAAGCATAATGCAGTCTGTACATCCAACGCACTGCCTGGCAAGATCTGAATCCTGTAATCTCAAGCACTGGTGAGCAAATGGGTTTTGCTGGCAAGTCTGATAAGCACACTGACCACTGGATTTAATAGAACTGTAAAGAGCAGTCTGCACCCCGGATTAGTTGGCACTGTGCAGGAAAACAGTGAACACAATATTAGCTGGGATGCTGATGAGCAATGTGGACGCTGGATTAGTTTAAATGTGACATGTTGATCTTTTGTTATGAGCATATTCCAATATAGTTTCTGTTTAATAAAGTCAGAGTGTGTGAAATTGCCCATCACACCTGACTGCATTCCCCACCTCTGCCATGTACAACATAAAATAAACCACTTCCCATCTGCTTGAGAAACATTTTAGTTATATTAGAGCACGTTCTGATGCACACCAAGGAAATTTCACATGTAACCATAATTACAGACACTAAATTTGGTAGTCTGAACCAGAGGGCATTCTGCTGTATCTGCAAGATGTACAGTTAATAAAACTTGATAAACTATTAGGATTATTTATAGGATTTATAAAAACATCATAACAGGAGAAAAAGACTACGTTGTTATTTTAGTAAATAGGAGATGTGGATATGAAGTAGGTATTCATTCTGCTCTAGTACACCTCCATTTACCTGTCCCTGGGGAGGAAAGGAGCCAAAAATGTGCTGTTTCACTGGGATTTAATGATAATGAAAAAAGAATAATTTTAATGTTCAACGATTATGATTATTTGTAATGTATGCATACTTTTATTTCTTATATCTGCATGAAGATTATGTGTTCTCCTAGTGTTTGTGTAGGTTTCCTCTGCTCCGACATCCTAAATTAGAGGTCCGCAAACTCTGGGCTTTAGGCCAGATACGGCCTAACCGGTAGTTTGCTCCGACCTAACGCCCCCTGGCCACTCTGACCTAATGCCAACCGGAACAAACTACCAGAGCCGGAGCCACCGGAGCTCTGGAGCCGCATGCGGCTCTTGAGTCTCCTCTTGCTGTGGCTCCCTTCCCTATTTACCGCGGCCACAGTTACCACTTCTGACGCCACGGTAATTAGGGAACATGCATTGCGTAGGAGAGGGATTTCCCTTCAGGGGGCGTTCCTAGTAGGGCCGGAGCCATTAGGGCAGGACTCAGAAAGAGCCTAGTGTGCTCCTGCCCACCTCATAAATGGCCTAGTGGCCGAAAAAGTTTGCGGACCTCTGTCCTAAAAGATGCTAGTAGGTCCACTGACTTCCCTTCAAAATTGACTTGACTATGGACAATATACTATAACTATAGTATAGGGTGTTAGATTGTGAGCATCCCTATGAGATAGTTGGTTGAAAGACTATTTACTCTCTAAACAAGAGTTTCTCTAGAGGTTGCTAGGGGTTCTTTTAGCAGTTTATTTGATACCAATGATCTTTTTGCTATCTGTAGGGGTGACGTTCTTCCCAAGGGCCAGCACTATAGGAGACATTCTTCCCACTGCAATAATGTACTTTAAATTGTGGATATAGTAATATAGCAGCATAGTAATATAGTAGACTATCAGGGGTCCCCTAAGGACCTAAAAGTTATTTCAAAGGGTTCCCTTTGAAACAGTGATGTAAACCGATGAACAATATGCTAGCACAATAAGATAATAATAATGTGTACAAATATTGATTTATGCTCTTTAAAACATTAAAAAGTTCAACTATTATTATGTAAATGCGGGACAGATGCACTTGAATTCATTTTCACAGAGAAATACGTTTATTTAGATGATTTGGTCGCAAACAAAACATGAGGTTACAGGATCTAAAGCTCTATTTAGCTGTAACAATGTACCCCAAATGTTGTGCTAAACCCTCTATCCCCACCACCATTGCAAGAGTAGAATGATTGGCACAAGTTAAATACAGTGTAATTGTTTATATTGGTGTCCTTCTGTCCTTCAACTGGTCATATGAGTCTGCTTAAAGAACAAATAAAAGAAACTGCTTACAGAAGAACAAGCAAATTGGTAACCTTGATACTTATTCCACCCCTCATGAGCATTTACCCCTTGCAATGTCAAGATAAAAATATATGTTCATAGCTAACTGGTGGATAGCTTTAAAGTACACCCATCAAGAGAAAAGTACAGGTTGCTGCCGTTGCTGGTCTTCTCTGAAAATAGTTGCCACTGAAAGAGTATGCAGATGAGGGGAGCCCAAACATATCAGAAGTCTCTATCTGTATAATTTTGACTTCAAATACTATAGCTAGAGTATACCTGCCACGTAGTGGCACTTTCCGAAGGCAGCTTTTATAATACCTGCTGCATTTTGAGTATTCTTTATGTATAGTATTGCAACTTATAAGACTTTTGAGTACTTGAAAAAAGTATAATTTCAGCAACTCTGAAAATGTAAAAAAAAACACCAAGGAAAAACTGTATTTTGCAGCTATACATTCATGCACTCCAGCCATACCTTTAAAAATTGTTTTTAAAGGGTGGGTTTCCTGATGATTACAACAGTAGACAGTGGGTCTGATTTATCAATGCTCTCCAAGACTGGAGAAGATAGACTATCATGGAAGAACTTGGCTTTCCTAAAAAATCTGGAAAGGATTTCTCAAAAAAATGTTGCTGTTAGTTGGCAGATGTTTTCAATCCTGACCCAGATCCATTTCAGGTTCGCTAGATCACCCAGGTCTACCCAATATGGTCTATCTTCTCTAGTCTTGGGGAGTGTTAATAAAAAAGACCCAGTGTTTCATATTGTGTGTTGAAATCTCTGCTTGTATCCTCCATAAAAAAGCCACGTGAGAGGATGACAAAACATGAAATCAGTCAAAAGACAAGAATGAAAGGCTGTCACTGTATGACAGAAAATGCCTAAACAAAAATCTTCACAATGGGATACTTGCAGACTAAAAAAAATACAAAATTAGCTTTGAAAATACTTTATCGTGGGGTAAAGCTTTAAGATAACATATATTTTAGAAAATTTTAAAGCCTTCCTAAAAAATGCATGATTAGTTTTTAATATTATTATATGTCATTCTAGAATTACATGTAGTTTATATTAGTACTTGATAAATCGGGTCCATAATGGTCACTGAAAACCTTGTTTTCTTTTACTTTGTAAACTTTTACAAAAAAAAAGCACACAACAACAGCTGCCAACTCCTTATTGACAACCCTATTTCTTTCTGATCTGCTTTGAAGCCTTCCGACTGGTCACTTTGTGGGAGTAGCTGGAAATAATTAAAGCTAGATTTTTGGCAGTGTGAAAGGTCTTGATTAGCAGAGCACACAGGAAAACATGTCAGTGAAAACAAAGATCTTTGATTGGATAATCTCACGAGATTGTGTAATGCCATCCATATATCCCAGCCCTAATTACACACAATTTTCAGTAGAAGAAGTTTCTTCCTCTGCTGATCACTGTTTAGTCTACTAGTGAAAGTTAATAGACTTATTTTTTCATTTTTCATTGCATTTCATTTTATTATTTATAATTTTATTTGCCAGGAAAATACTTCATTTTGTAGTCAAATAGTTTTAAAAGAATAATACAAAACTGAGAATATATTTGCTTAAAGGTACTTTTCTTGTCTGTTTATTTGGTCCTTTAAACTAATTGGATTGTTGCAATGATTTCTATTCTTTAAAGAACAAACTTTCTATCCTCAAATCTTACATTAGGGAATACATTGATCTTGTAGATCTGCAAGGCAGCAAAGATATAAGATTATCTTGCATTTTAAGAAGGCGGTTATTGTGTTTTGTAATCAAAAACTAAACTTGTGCAGAGAAATCAAGTTTCTTTCTGGAGACTACGACCCTATAAAACAACTTGAGATAGGCAAATTATTAGGAGATGTCTTCAAACTTGCTGAATGCAGAATCGGCCATTTCAGAAAGGTCCACCGAGGTGACAAGGCTGCTCAGGAACCTGTGATGTCCTAAATTCTTGCTTCATTAATGCGTAGTTTGCCATATGCTGCTGATAACACCACTTCCCAGAAAGACAGATTTCATACTAATTAAACAATTACCTTCTAATGAAGTGTCAGCACAAAATGCATCTAGTTTCCACAAACCCTGTCTAGGGGAGAATTCAGCCCAATTTAGGGAGGCAGAGGAAAGCTGAATCATTCAAATTTTCAGTTTTAAAAAGAAAGAGGCAATGAGTTTGCTCTAAAAATGCATTTTTTATTAGCAAAATACCATAATTACATAATTGTGCAAATAGGTCTAAATGGATTACTTAAATAAGCTTTATATTACTATTGTATATGAAAATATCTAGGATTAGAACTATGTATATATAGGGATGTATTATTATAAGCTGCATTATTTTGTCTTCTACATCATTAAAAGATTAACCTTTGTACTGTATGATGGTGGAAACAATTTTTAGCTGTTCATTGTTTTGAACAGTTAATGGAAGTTTATGAGCGGTAGAAAACTTTTAAAATTTGCTTAAAAACATTGCTTAATGATAACCACTTTCTTCTCCTAACCTCATCCTCATTCACCCTACCCATAAATCCTTACCCCCTCTCTCTGCCAGTCTATGGAATGCCAGATCTGTTGGCAATAAATTACTCTCCATACACAACCTTCTCCTTTCTAAATCTCTGAACTTTCTGGCTCTCACTGAAACTTGGCTTTCCTCCACTGACTCTGCCTCTGCTGCTGCTCTCTCCTATGGAGGCCTACATTTTATGCATACCTCTAGACCTGCCAACAAAGTAGGGGGTGGTGTGGGTCTCCTTCTCTTACCTAACTAGTCCTTCCTAACCCACCCTCTCTCATTTTCACCTCTTTTGAAGTCCACTCTGTCCGTCTCTTTAGCCCCTTACCCCTCATTGTTGCTGTTGTCTACTGCCCCTCTGGCCCAATATCCTGGCTCCCACACATTCTTTCCCATGACCTGCCCACCCTTATCCTTGGTGACTAATGTTGCAATGGATGAGCCCAACCTTCCCTCCTCAGCCAAACTGCTCTCCATTACCTCCTCATTTGGACTCACTCAGAACATCAATGACCCCACGCACATAGCCAGACACACTTTAGACCTGGTATTTTCTAAACTCTGCAACCTCACCCTCAACTGACAACTCACCATTCCCCCTCTCTGATCACAACTTTTTCACCTTCAACCTATCGAACTCTTGCCTTCCCTTGCCACATCCCAGACCTGGTCAATTGATATCCATAATCTTGACCACAACCTTTTCTCAAACTGCCTTGCATCCCTAACCCCCGCCCTCTCCATAATCACCTCCCCAGATGATGCTGCCACCACAAAACCACACTCTTTCCTTGGCTTTGGATAAAGTAGCCCCTGCAAGCTTCTGCCACCCTCGCCCTGCCAACCTAAGACCCTGGCACAACAATCACACCAAACAGCTACAAAATACTGTTCGTGCAGCTGAGCGCAAGTGGAGAAAATCTGGCCTCACCGCTGACTTCATGGACTACAAAGCCAAGCTTCAAAGCTTTAACAAAGAGCTCACTGTCACCAAGCAAAATATTATTTGATGATGATATTTCTCCGCAGTTATTTCCTCTCAAGCTTCCAACCCACGCAACCACTTCTCAACAATTGACTCTCTCCTAAACCCCACACCTGCTCCCCCCACAACTTCCTTCTCTGCCCAAGACATTGCCACCTACTTTAGAGATAAAATAGACAAAATCAGACATAATGTCTCTGCTTACCAAGCCACTCCAACCATACCCACCTCTTCAACCTGTAAATCATCACTGACCTCCCTCAGCCCTGTTACTGTGGACCAAGTCTCTTCTCTTCTCTCATCATCTCCATCTACTTGTCACGGATAACAGGGAGGGGAGGGAAACAGAAAGGTTAAACTCAGGACTAGGCATCCAATGGCTAGGGAAAAGGGAATGGTCAACCCTTGCAGACACCCTAATCTAGCCCTAACTCCTAACAGTATGAGTATCCCCTGATGGTGGGAATACTCATACACAGGAACCTAGGCCCTAGTAGCCCTGCATATCCCTAGGAGTAGTGACTGGCTTACTTAGAGACTACTGGTTCTTTGTCTTATGAAAGACCCAGTGTCTCCCTGAGGCCTAGTAAACAACAAAAGAACAACAAAACACCTGAACACCAAAAATAATTCAACTTATCTTAATAGCAGATATATAAGCAGGAACTCTGGATAGGACAACACACCAGCTCTTCACATCCCAGCAGTGAATATCAACCGCATAGCATGAAGTGTGGGGCCAGACTAAATGGAGGAGCAGTAATGACCACCAGCTGCAGGTGATACAATGGGGTGAAGTCATTACAAACAACAACACAGAGACAAGTAAAAACAAAGAGATTGTCAGATAACCTCACATGCAGCTTGTCTCACAGATCTGCTAACTTTAGTCACGGAAGGGACCGTGACAGTACCCCCCTTCTACGGGTGGCCTCCGGACACCCAGGACCGACCTTATCCGGATTAGCCCTGTGAAAAGCTTTCACAAGACGACTAGCATTAACGTCGGTTGCTGGAACCCACATTCTCTCCGGACCATACCCCTTCCAGTGAACGAGATACTGGAGAGATCTGTGAAGAATTCGGGAGTCCAATATCCTGGCAATCTGAAATTCTAGATTACCGTCTACCATGACAGGAGGAGGAGGCAAGGAAGACGGTTCCAAAGGCTCAACAAATCTCTTCAACAGTGATTTGTGGAACACATTATGAATCTTTAAAGCCTGTGGAAGTTCAAGACGAAAAGCAACTGGGTTAATAATGGCAGAGATCTTATATGGCCCAATAAACTTAATGTTTCTTGTGGACAGCCACACAGAATCACCCACTCGTAGGTCCGGACCACTCATACGTCTCTTGTCAGCCATACGTTTATACTTGTTGCCCATCTTTTTTAAATTATTTTGAATTTTCTACCAAATAGATGACAAAGAAGAGGAAAATCTTTCCTCTTCAGGAATGCCTGAAGTCTCAGTACCAGAAAATGTGCCAAATTGTGTATGAAACCCATATCCCCCAAAAAATGGCGACTTATCAGTCGACTCCTGCCTACGGTTATTTATGGCAAACTCGGCCAAAGACAAAAATGAAGACCACTCCTCCTGATTCTCTGAGACAAAACATCTCAAATAAGTCTCCAGATTCTGGTTAGAGCGTTCAGTCTGTCCATTCGACTGAGGGTGAAAGGCCGAAGAGAAGGACAATTGTATCCCCAGACAAGCGCAGAACGCCTTCCAGAATCTGGAAACAAATTGAGTCCCGCTATCAGACACCACATCCGTGGGAATACCGTGTAGCTTCACGATGTTATCTACAAACACTTGTGCGAGGGTTTTAGCATTAGGTAGCCTTGCCAATGCAATAAAGTGTGACATCTTACTGAAGCGATCAACAATCACTGTGGATTTTATCACTGATTTGCCGAGGAATTTGGCAAATCAGTGATAAAATCCATCGATGAATGAGTCCAAGGTCGGGATGGGATTGACAACGGAAGTAGGGATCCAGAAGGCCGAGTATGTGTCACCTTAGCACGAGCACAAGAACTACATGCTGACATGCCCTCAACACATTTACGCAACCCCGGCCACCAGAATCTACGAGAGATGAGATCGACTGTGGATCTGTTCCCAGGGTGTCCTGTAAGGACTGTACAGTGGTGTTTCTCGAACACCTTATGTCGTAATCCATAAAGAACAAAGAATTTGCCCGAAGGGCAAGAATACGGTGCATCTCCCTGGGACTCCAATACCTCTGCCTCAAGAACGGGATAGAGTGCGGATAATACTACCCCCTCAGACAAAATCGGACCAGGATCTTCCGAATCACCCCCCCCCAGGAAAGCTACGCGACAAACCATCCGCCTTGACATTTTTAACCCCAGGGCGATAGGTGACAATGAAATTGAACCTGGTAAAAAACAAAGACCATCTGGCCTGTCTTGGGTTCAGACGTTTAGCCGACTCCAAATACGCCAGATTTTTGTGATCGGTAAATACCATATTAGGATGAATCGCTCCTTCCAACCAATGACCCCATTCCTCAAAAGCTAACTTAATGGCCAGCAACTCTCTATTACCTACGTCATAATTTTTCTCAGCATTTGAGAGTTTTTTAGAGAAGAAAGCACATGGGCGCCATTTACTAGGTGAAGGACCCTGCGATAAGATTGCTCCTACCCCTACTTCAGATGCGTCAACTTCCACAATAAAAGATTGTGACACATCTGGTTCCACCAGTATAGGAGCAGAAGCAAAACACTCTTTCACAGCTGAAAAGGCTTGTAATGCCGCATCTGACCAGACTGAGAAATCTGAACCTTTCCTCGTCATGTCTGTTAAAGGTTTAACCACAGTCGAGTAGTTCAAAATAAATTTACCGTAGTAATTGGTGAACCCCAAAAATCGCACAAGTGCTTTAAGATTTTAGAAAAATCTAAAAGAAAACCTGAAGATGAGATTAGGTAACCCAGGAACCGCACCTCCGGAACTGCAAAAACACATTTCTCCATCTTCGCATACAATTTATTCTCTCTAAGGATCTGTAACACTTGCTTCACGTGATCCTAATGAGTCACCATGTCTGGAGAATAAATTAGTATATCATCCAGATACACCACAACAAACCTGCCCACCAGATGATGAAAGATGTCATTAATGAAATGTTGAAAAACCGCAGGAGCATTGGTTAACCCAAAAGGCATGACCATATTCTCAAAATGACCCTCAGGGGTATTAAAGGCCGTCTTCCATTCATCCCCTTCTCTGATTCTTACCAGATTATACGCCCCTCTCAAATCCAATTTAGAGAACACCTTGGCGCCGACAATCTAATTGAACAAATCTGGAATTAAAGGAAGAGGGTAAGGGTCACGGTCACGGAAGGAGTTCTGTCCTTTTTCCTAACAAAGAAAAACCGGGCGGCTACTGGAGATTTGGATGGTCTAATATGACCTTTAGCCAAACTCTCAGTGATATACTCTCGCATGGCCGCTCTTTCAGGTTCGGAAAGATTATTTAACCGGGACTTGGGCAGCTTAGCTCCGGGAATAAGGTTGATGGGACAGTCATATTCCCGATGTGGAGGTAACTCCTGGTCTCCACTTTCAGAGAATACGTCAGAAAACTCAGAAATAAATGAAGGTAACACCTTAGTGCTTACAACAGAAAGCGATGTGTTAAGACAGTTGTCTATGCAATATTCACTCCAATCAAGAATCTGTCTCGCTTGCCAATCGATAGTGGGATTTTGTTTCCTTAACCATGGTAACCCTAGCACCAACAGAGCAGGCAGACCCTCCAACACAAAGCACGAGATGGATTCTTGATGAAAATCACCCACTTTTAAATGAATGTCCTGCATCATTTGTGACAAACATTTTTGCGTGAGAGGAGCGGAATCAATTGCAAACACCGAGATATTTTTGTCTAGTGCACTAGTTGTTAACCCATGCATACGGACAAACTGACCATCGATTAGGTTAACCCCTGCCCCGCTGTCAATAAACACTTCAATTCCCACCGTTTTGGAGTCTAGCGCCACCTCAGCAGACAGGAGAAATCGAGTACTACCGGTAAATGACAAAAGTAAATTCTCTGATTCCCCACACAGACCCCCCAGTGAGAGATGAGGGTTAAACACACCCCTATTTTTTTTTGTTTTCACCTTGGCGCTGAACATAAGGGCAGACATTGACAAAATGTCCCCGTTTTTCACGGAAAAAACAGAGTCCCTTCTTATGCCCAAAGTTCTTATTCCCAGGTCCAGAGGTAGCTCCCCCCAACTGCATTGGTTTGTCACCATACATGATCTCAAGCGTCTCTCCACCCAATGTGTCAGAGGAGGCCGCCATCTTATAGGATTGTACGTCCTGAGATTGAGGAACTTTAGATCTCTCCCTCAGGCGTCTATCCATACGTACAGCAAGGGACATAGCCGCTTCCAATGACCCAGGATTTTCGTGAAACGCCAATACGTCCTTCAGGCTCTCAGTACCAACAGTACCAACTTTAGTCACGGAAGGGACCGTGACACTACTACCTGTCTGCTTGACCCAAATCCCTTCTGATCCACTCCGTGCCCATTCCTCCACCTTGGCCCCTGCCCTGACCGAAGTATTCAATCTCTCTCTTTCTACTGGTAAATACCCATCAGCTTTCAAAAATGCCTTAATTCTTACCATCCTAAAGAAACCCTCACTGGACCCCTCCCTTATGTCTCTAAACTCCTTGAACGCCTTGTCTACAAACGACTCACCCATTACCTGAGCACCAACTCTCTCCTTGACCCCCTCCAGTCTGGTTTTAGAGCTGCCCATTCCACTGAAACAGCCCTTACTAAAGTGGCCAATGACCTCATCAGAGCTAAGTCTCAAGGCAACTTTTCCCTGCTCCTTCTCCTTGATCTTTCCTCTGCTTTTGACACTGTTGATCACCCCATTTTTTTACAAATCAAGCGCTCCATTGGTATAAATGACACTGCTTTCTCTTGGTTTGCTTCCTATCTGTCTGACTGCTCCTTTCAAGTTTCTTTCAATGGTAATTCCTCCTCGCCCACTCTCCTCCCTGTTGGTGTTCCTCAATGGTCAGTCCTTGGATTGGTTCCCTTTTCTCTGTACACCTCCTCTCTCGGTAGTCTCATATCCTCCTTTGGCTTACAGTACCATCTGTATGCTGATGACACTCAAATCTATCTGTCCCCCCCTGACCTGTCTCCTTCAGTCCTGGATAAGGTCTCACGCTGCCTGTAAGCCATCTCATCATGGATGTCTGACCAATTTTTGAAGCTCAACCTGGATAACACTCATCATCATCCCAAATTTCTAAATCTCCCCCTGACATATATCTAACTGTTAACAAAACTGTTATTCAGCTCTCCCCTCAGGCACGTTGTCTTGGTGTCACCTTTGACTCTGCCCTCTCATTTACCCCCCATATTCGGAACATTTCCAGGTCCTGTCACTTTCACCTACGCAAAATCTTCCCCTACCTGTCCCCCTGAGACCACCAAACTCCTTGTACATGCTTTTATCATCTCTCGTATGGACTACTGTAACCTCCTCCTCTCTGGTATTCCACTAACCCGATGCTCCCCTCTTCAATCTATTATGAATGCTGCAGCCAGACTCATCCATCCTTCCCACCGCTCCTCTTCTGCTTCATCTCTTTACAGATCTCTACACTGGCTTCCATTTCATCTTAGAATCAAATTCAAGCTCCTGTGCTTTGCCTTCAAATCCTTACACAGTTATTGTCCCACTTACATTTCTGACCTGGAAAAAAGTACTCCCCCAGGTGTTCTCTTTCCACTCCTCCAATGACCTAGCACTGACTTCCTCACTCATAACCTCATCACACGCACGGATATAAGACTTCCATAGAGCTGCCCCAACTCTCTGGAATGGTCTTCCTCGTCCTATTCAGCTTGCTCCTACTTTCTGCTCATTTAAAAGAGCACTCAGAACCTATTTTTTTAAACTTGCCTACCCATCTTCTTCTGTCTTTTGAAACCATAACTACTTCATACCACTTCATATCTCCCATCTTATTGTGTGTGAAATTCCCCCACCTACTTGATTGTAAGCTCTCCAGGGCAGGGTCCTCTGTTCCTGTATCACGGTCTGTTTTAGTCTGTCATTTGCAACCCCTATTTAATGGACAGCGCTGCGTAATATGTTGGCGCTATATGAATCCTGTTTAATAATAATAATAATAATAACATTAATAACCAGTAATATCACATGAACTGGTTTGTCATGACCTGCTGGGAAATGCATAACATCTATGCCATCTACTAAGACCCTTAGAGCAAACCTAAAAATTCCACATCATTACATAATCCATGTATAATTTCCTCTTGTAGCACACTTGTTTATGTACATTCTTACTAAGAGGTATGCCCAGATGTTTACTAATGGTTTAGTGCTTTGTCTTTTACAATAAATGCTATCAGAGAAAGACAAAGCTATCATTCCAGCTCCCATTAAAAAATACCAATAAACTGGACCTATCACCAGAATGTTTACTTTATATGAAAGGGTAGATATCCCATTTATATTAAGTAAAAAATGATCTTGTTTTTGTGATTTTTTTTTTTAAAGAAGAAGCTTCTTTTCTACTGTCTTCACCGCAGTAAAGGCTGAATGGCAGCGCCACGGAATACGTGACATAGGTATCCCAGGAGGCTTTGTGGTGCTTCATCTGCTCATGCCCGAGATGTTCCCATGTGAACAAAGCAAGATACATAAAGACACATTTTGATTAGTTCAGTGTGAAAAAATTAAGAGAGATCTGCATAAAACCCTGGACTCAACTCTCTTTAACATCCGGCCCAACACTCTGAAATGGTCTTCCTCGTCCTATCCGGCTTGCTCCTACTTTCTGCACAGTTAAAGAGCACTCAAAACCCATCTTTTCAAACCTGCCTACCTATTTTCTTCTGTCTAATAAAAACTTCACTACATACCCATCATTCCATATCCTTCCACTTATTGTGTGCCACTTCCCCCATCTCTAAGATTGTAAGCTCATTTGGGCAGGCTACCAGTGTACTGTGTACCATGTACTGTGCTGTGTAATATGTCGCCGCTATAGAAATACTGTTTATTATTATTTGTAATATTAATAATTTATAATATTAATAAAATAACATATATTATTAACATCTTTGATACTAATTGTAATGCCATTTCCACGCCATTGCAAGACAGGTAACTCCGTCTTTCTTCAGCATCAGACCAGTTAGGTTCTAATTCTTACAAATTACAACAGAAACACTCCAAAACCTTGTGGAATGCCATCCCAGAAGAGTGAAAGCTCTTCAAGCTACACAGGGGACCATATAATAATGCCCATGGATTGGAAATGGCATTTCAAAAAAATTATATAGCATAATAGTGAGGTGTCTAGAAACTTTGGGTTATATAGTGTTTGCAGGATAAGGTTGTGGTAAAAAGACTATTTGCCTCAAAAAATAAAAAATAAGCATATAATCAATACAGTGGTATATGCTGGTACAGGAGACATTGTTTGTACAGAATTCTGAAATGGTGCAGAAAATATGGTTACCTGTTGCACCACTGTGTTTGTATGAAAAATAGATAAATCAGTAATTATTACTCACAAGTGTGATCATTATCGATATTATTATTCATTATGTTAGCTCAGCCATATTTCTCCATAGCCATTAACACATTAAATAATTGAATAACTGAATCTGCAATTTATAAACCCTGTGGATTGCTAAGTCTTATAGACTGAAAATACATTACTCCAAATAAAGATACAAATGCAGAGTAAGTAGTACTGCTAAATATTTGAAATAAATATTAAAGCAGACATTTAACTTATCAAAGTAATTTTCTTAAAATATTAGTAAGCCAGTAATGTTAAATAAGATAATCTTAGTGTTAAATTGTAAAAGGCTGAGGCTTCTCTAAAAGCATTAGGGAAATACAAGGGATAGAATAAAAACTGGAAAAGAGAAACTCACATTACCAAAGCTAAAGTTTCATGTTTAAGATTTTAACTGCAATTCCAAATGGTTTTTTTTATATAAATATATTTGTGTGAAATAGGTATTTTTAAACCTACCTCTGAAGCTCAGGTGTCTATGTTACTGGTTGTAGTAGATTCCCTACATTTTTTATTTTTAATAAATGCAATGAGATATGTTATATTGCACAACTAATTTCAACTCTGTATGTGACCTTACGCTGACCATGAACACAGCCATATCATCACCAAATGATAACTGCATTCCGCTCCAACATCTTGACTGAGATCTTGTTTTTAGAACATATTGATTGTTGGTCTCGGTAAGCAACCAACAGTGACTTTTCAATGTAAATCAACTACTGTATATACTCAAATATAAACCAATCTAAACATAAACCAATGTACTTAGTTTTACCTGAAAGTACAGGACAAAAGGGTCTCAAGTATAAAATTATGTTGGGTACAAAATGCAGTTATCATTGCTAACATTCAAAATGGTAACCAATCGAAAGGACAATAAAAATGAATGAATACATTATCAATTATTATGTTATTACATACATCCATTGTGTGGTATTTTAAAAACATTTATTAAAGTAGGGAAAAATAAAATCACATTAGCTCAATATACATATGTCTCCCCTCCCCCAACCACCTTTTTTTAGGTTAAAATATTTTGTAGTTTAGTTAGTTTTGCAGGATCACCCAGCTTCACTAATGAAAGTGTATCCTCTCCAGCCATGGAGGCCATGGAGGGCTTTAATAAATCAGGGCTATTGCTCTTATTATTTTGTGTTTGTATTATGTGTTAGTCTTCACTATCTCCATTAAAGAAGATCACACAAATAATCCAATTTATCTTTTGCAAAATAATACCTACCTAATGACAAAAAGTATGTAGAACAAAATATAAAAAATATGTCTGAATTCCCTTAGTTAAACAACTTTCTGGATATGCCATCAGAGATATATCATCCCTTGTGGCCACTTTGCACTTCCAATATATACACTTACTCCAGAAATAGAGATTTTCAGCTATTAGCCAGGCCAATTCAGCAGGGTGGCAATGCAAAAACACAACTGATGAACAGAAACATTATGAGTATTGTCACCCCATAGGAAAATGTACCTGAACAAAAACCTTCATGGTAGGATCACCAGGTATTGCTTTAATGACAGATGGAGAAATAGGAATATTTGAAAAAAAGATTGAAATTATATTGCAGTTTGTATGAGTCTTTGTGATTGTGTTTGAGGAGGCTTTGTTATGTTTGATAATGCTTATCTTTAAAAAAATAAAATAGAGAATAGTGAATCAACTCACTTAAAAAAAAAATAACATCCCTTGGACCCGATTCCTTCTCCAATACATGCTGCAAAAACTATAAACACTATAACATATCGATTTGTTCTAAAGAACAAGTTACAGGCTTGACAGAGACTTTGCCTAAGCCAGTGAAACTTTTATTACTCTGGTCAACTTTAATCCAATCTGAGTTTTAAATTCCATTAATTTCATTTCGATTACTTAATATCTTTAAGAATTAATTAAAGAAAAAAGATGAGGTTGTGAAGAAAAGAAAAGCACTGAATATCACTAAAAGGGTTTGAACTGTAGGTTCGTTAGGATTAATTGAGTGCCATCTATATTTCCTCCTTGGTACTCCCCAAGCTCTATTCCATAGAGTCAGGTTTTCCATTACCTTGCATGACATTGGTCAAAAAGACTGAAGCAGCTGTATCCAAGCTGGGATAAATGACTCTGTAATCTTTGGTTATATCTGTGCTATAAACTGGTACTTTTTGATGGACAGTTGTCCGCCAAGGCATAAAGAAATGATTTGAAATGGCTCTGCTGACTATTATAAAATGATATGGACAATAATTGAACCCCTAGTTTTGGAATTTTGAAAAAATAATGAGCTTCTATTTGAATGTACGATGTTTGCATATATTTTCTTTACTTATCATCTTATTGCAAAGAAGTAGAACAAATATGAGGAAAAATTTGACATTTAAATATTTTTTAAACAAATATTGCATATAATTATTTTCTGAAAACCACCTAAAGCCATCATGATACTCCATATAACACCAACTTCCAAGAAGGCTAACTGCATGTTGTTTTCAGTTTATAATGCTTCCAAAGGTCCTCCAACTTTACTGTCAGTACCCATTCTCATTTCCCTAAAAAAGTATTCTAATATTTTATAACAAAAGAGATCTTTTGGAAAGTGGGGATGGGTGACTATCTCTTGATGATTGTACACCTCTGTACTCCATGGTTCAGTTCACTTGTTTCATAAGTCCTTTCTTGTAAGCATATAACTTATTTCAGACAAGGGAGCTGTGACCAGTTCAGCTTTGCTGATATACTTTGAATTATAAGGTTAGAATTACTGAAAGCTTTGAGCTGATTTATAAGATTTGTCTAGGGAAATGGATGAATGGAAGGCCACTTTGTAAAAAAATATATAAATACAGGTACACTCCAGTTGGCTTGCATTTTAAACACTGCCTGACCTGAAAAGTTCCCAAACCTATGTTGGTGGTGTTATGTTATGGGGCTATTTCAAATGGTCAGGTTAGGTTCAGCAATGTTTTTTTCTCCGAAAAAAAGGTAATTTGACTTTTTTTAACAATGCTAGCATTCATCAGGCTTAAATTGCTAATAGTGGTTCAGGTCAGTATTCGCCGACCAGTGGTCCGTGGACATTATTTGCAGTTTTTAGGTTTAATTAATAATAAAACAAAAATAATATTCTATTAAATTCCTATATTCTGAATGACAATTTTTGCCTTTATATTTCAGTAAATTCACTAACTGTACTAATGACGGAAAAACAAGGGAGGCGAAGCGTGACTTCAGTGTAGTCTTAAGTTGTATGAGGCAACCGTTGCCGAGACAGACACTTCAGTATTGTTTCCATTATTACAACAGTCATCCGGCTCCGCGAATACCCATTCTCATCTGAATGTTTTATTTTATTTGTGCATTTCTCAGATGCTCTTTTAGGTAAGTATGACTTTAACTGTTTATTTTCTTTACCTGGTATATTTAATGGCATCAAATAGTTTGATTTTGATAATTATCATTTCTTTTTTGGTCTTAGATTCGAATGAATAAACCCATAATGAGTAAGAAAAAGCAAACAAATATTTTGTATTTCTTTAGTAATACCAAAAATAATCCATAATAGTAAAAATAGTAATACTTCACTTAACCAATGAATCAGAGCCTCTACAGTCCTTGTCATCACCATTAGGAAGATCATTATTTTACAAATGTATTTATCTTTTTAAAAAAAATAATATTAATGGTCCACAGGATTTAAAATTATGAATTTATTGGTCTGTGAAATCCGACAGGTTGGCGACCGCTGGTTCAGGTAGTATCGTAATCACACATGGATTATCCACAGAGTCCAAACCTTAAACCCCATTGAAAATGTATGGAATTCTAGAGAAGATGTTATGTAGTAGTCTGAGGCTCCCATAATCAATACAAGATCTTGGTGCAAAATGAATGCAACTCTGGACAAAAAAAAGGCTAAAGGTGGTCCAATAAAATCTTGGAGTCTGTGACTTGTTTGGCAATTTTAGCTTTTTTTTTACCACTGCCTACTGTCATGAATAACTACCAACTTATTTGTGTATGTTGCATAAGTTGACCATGAGCATGCCAATGCCTGAGAGTTTGGCACAACACAGCTGTTCCCATAGCAAAATATAATATGATTCCATGTTTATTTTTCCTAATGAATGGAACATATTTAGTTGTTGTCTGCAATAGAAAAGATAGATGGATTTTGCTGCTTCTGATAGAATACATTTTGACATAATTTTCATTACAATTCAATCAATATTATAATTGTACATGATTTCTGATATGATACTGATAAGACATCACTGCCAAAAATTAGACTATATGGGTAACTCTATTTCTATAGACCTGATAAACATTTCTGATTTTGGCTTTTGCATTTTCCTTTGGCTCCCTCACTTGCATACAGTTGGATATTGCACAGATGACTGGTGACTAAGGTGGGACAAAGATATCAAAATGAGTACTGCTGCTGATTTTTTTAAAAATGGATTGCACTCATTAAGACATAGGAGGCTCAATGAAATGTTATAGTCAAAGAGCAAAAAGAAGCTCAGTGCAAAGTACAGAGAAGTTAATCCAGATGGAAAATATTGAGAATTCACATTTTAAGATTTCAAAGGATTTAGAAACAAACAAGTGATAATCTCTGTGGTCGGATCTGTGCCAGCTTTTACATGGAAGAGGGAAGAGAACAGGAGGGGAGGTGAAAAAGGGAGTGACAGAAGGAAAGACTCAGGCATTTAAAAACAGACATTAAAGTACACAAAGGGAAATACAAACCTTGTCCAGGCAAAAACAAAAACACAATTATTTGTGATCCTGAAACCAAGCTTATCTCTCTAAAAGTACAAAAGACTTCTGGGTAAGTTACAGTTCAAAAGACATCTGTTATCCTTTTTTGTGGGTCTATTTTTCTTCTATCCTGAGACCTTTATGTGTACTTTCCTGCACACACCATCCCTGGAGTATAAGTATATCAAATATATATATCAAATTCCAGGTGTCATGGTTATTTTTTATTACATTTTCTGTTTTATGCAATACAGTAACAAAATACCCATACACTTTAAACAAAACTGTTACCACCATACATGTGTCTATTATTGTAGAACAATATACCAGTAAGTGATTACATTGGATCATGAAGAAGATAATCAAGCCTAAAATTTAGATATAAATAAAACAATTAGTTAATGTTATATTGGACACTGGGATTACCAAGTACTGGAACCCTGAAATTCATTTTTTTATACATGGGGAAGTTGTCATTAAAGAATTAAATAATCTAATCCATTCCATTAATATAGGGAGTTGTTGTCTTGTCCAGGAAACTAAGAGCATTTTCAGCATAGTAGAATAATATACACATATGTCTGTTCATCAAGGAGTTGCAAGAGGTAACTGTGCCAGAATGCCTAATAGATATACCTGTGGGTCATACACATTTTAGAGTGCCAGGTTTACAGAAAGAAAAACAGTGATGTGCCCGAAGAAGTGTGAATATATATGAACTGCCAGAAGGAGAGAAACATTGTGTAGTCTCCAGACAGCCTTGAGAGCATTGAGAAGAGGTCATAAAGTAAATGTGCACAATGTAAGTGGAATGTAGTATATTTAATTGAATCTTTTGTTGTGAATTTCTGTATATGATAAAACAAAGAGACCATATAGGCATTCCCATACTCATCCTGGTCATCCTGGTTGTGGTGTGGGATAATGGCAGTCCACTCATTTTTTTAATATAGTATACCTAGTTTAATTGTTTAAATAAAACCGCCCCACTCAGGGAAAGAACTAGAAATTAGTAGATCCCAGGATACTTAGGATGGGCCCAAAACAATCTATACGAAAAGAATAATTCAGTCCTCCTATCATTTTTATAACTTTTGAACTATGTGTATGTCAAGCATTATGTACACTTGTATGTGGGTCTTTAGTATTGATTTTTAAATCCTCAGGTAAAAAAAAAAAGTTATTGGTGATTTTAATAAAAATGTATCCCTTTGTGACATACTACCGTGTTTCCCCGAAAATAAGACCTACCCCGAAAGTAAGACCTAGCACTATTTTGTAAACCTGCCCTAATATAAGACCTACCCCGAAAATAAGACCTAGGAGAAAAAGAAAATAAAAGCATACATACCGGTAAATTAAAAAAGTACTACAATAAATGTGTACTGTAGTCTTCTTCAGGGAAAAATAAGACATCCCCTGAAAATAAGACCTAGTGTGTTTTTGGGAGCCAAAAAAAAATATGAGACAGTGTCTTATTTTCGGGGAAACACGGTACGTGTCAGAAATCAGACTCATGATTCCCTTCCCTTCAACTTTGTAATTTTATAATACATGTATGATGGGGCATTTGTCACTTTGGCGATTTTATATGCCTATTTAAAAGTTTTAGCCCTTGTTCATCCCCTTCCTTTACTTGTACATGTTTATAGAATATTTGTCATTTGGTCAATCCTGATACCCAATAAAAACTGAGAGATATTTATAGGTAATACTAGGGAACAACATCACTACTAATGATGGGGGTACATAGGGGTAAGTGCAATGACTGTACAATGATTTCGTACCCATTCAAATAAATAATCTACTAATGGATCTGCGATAGTCTTAGTATTAAAAAAAATTGCTGAGCAACATATTGAATGATACATTGACACATTTGATATATCTTGAAAGAACTGTTTTCAGTGTGGGGTAATTGTATAGGATTTTTTTGGAATTTGTTTTGCAGTGATGCCACAAGTTATTCTCCCCATTTCCACCAGAAATTACCTATATCAAATTTTGTTTCATTCTCTTGTTTAGCCAAAGGTTCAGATTTCTGACTGTCTCCCCACTTTCCCCTCCATGAGACAATGATGTAAAATAAGGATCAAAGAACCAGGAATAATAAAAATTATTGAGCATGCGCTTCAACAGGACTGGACTTTAACGTGAACCGTTTTTAAATGTAGTGAAAATACAGATATATTAACTTTATGCCTACATGCAAAGGTCAGTAGGTCATTTTAATGATCTGCAGTATACCTGTGATCATGCTAGCAAATTTTACTGTTACAGGAAGAGTCAATTGCCTAGTACAGCCTCCTCCCTACTTACCTGGGATAGCCGTGTCTTCTTCTGGAAATCTCTATTTAATGTAAGTGCTAATTCAGATATTATTCTCTTCCCCTTTTTTTACTTTCTTACTTCCTTTTTTCCTATATTTATTGGTAGTTCAATAAAGCATTACATAAGATGTCAAAAGCAGAAATTTGTCCCATGAGCTGCCATTATTGAAATACTCCAATGAGTCCAGCCCTCACTTATTCAGAAAGTAGGTTACAGTTGTTGTGAAAAAATAACTCACATGCAAAAGCTTGTTAATCACATTATTCTAGCCTGGCCAGTAGGAAAAGCTGGGGTTTATGAACCTAGAAAAATAAAAGGATGAAACCAACAGTGATGGAGCAATAAGGAGAAGAGTAGGCATCACATCACCGGTGAAGAGCACTTTGCAATGTAAGCATGACTTAATGGGCCTGATTTATTAAAGCTTTTCAAGGCTGGAGAGGATACACCTTCATCAGGAAAGCTGGGTGATCCAGCAAACCTGGAATGGATCTGGTCCAGGATTCAAAACATTTGCTAGCAAATGAAGAAATCCACTTCAGGTTTGCTGGATCACCCAGCTCCACTGATGAACGTGTATCCTCTCCAACCTTGGAGAGCTTTATCAAATCAGGCCAATGTGCAAAATTACTGTGCATACTTGCAAAAATAGCAAATTAATCTGGGGCTTCCAAAACTGTAGTTCCACTATAGAAAAGCATTTACAACATTTTTAGCAGGCTTCAAAAAAGCTTTTCCAGCTTTAGTCAGGATTCCTGGTTGTTTTTTTTTTTTTTTCATAACAAGCTGTTAGCATGTTCCAGCAGGCTTTCAGAAATCTTCAACACTGCTTGGAGCTAAAGAGTGCTTTAAAGGCTTCCCAGGTGCTCACAATACCAAAATGCATTGTTAAATGTCCCACTTGTGTCTACAAGCTACAAAAGCTTGTGTGAATTAGGCCTTAGGTCTACATTTAACACTTCTGGTAGATTGCAGTGGAGCAGAGGAATTCATTTCTGAGATAGAAGTGTTGTGCATAATGTGATTTCTGAAAAACTTTGATAGAGTTGGGAATTTCTAGCCAACAGATTTACAGGTTGCAAGCTACCTGAAAATTTAGCACAGCAAGATGGCAACATATACCTAAACACTATAGGGAACAAAACAAATTACTGCACATTTAGGATGTGTCTTTTGTTTGTTTTTCATGGTAAAGTTTTGTGTTTTAGCGGAGCACAGTTTTATTAATAGTAATAATAATAATAAAATCATTATATTGGACTAAATAACAATGAAGCACAGTTCTATTCATACTACATTATTTCAGAACTGCCCCAACAAATGTCACTCATTTCCAGATGCAATTTGACTTTTTGCTGAGTGTTTTACTAGAACATGTAAATATGTATAGAAACTATAAAACCTTACATTACGGCTTCCCTCCCTCTCGTGGACCACTGTAGATTAACAAATAGGAATGGTAATGGAAGCTTGTTTGCATCCAAATCTGCCAGTCTGAAGCCTTGACAGGTAGAGAGGGAGAATCTGATTGATCCAGGGGACGTAGAGTATTGGTTTCCTCTCAACTCTGAGAGTTCTTTTAGCATTGATCAGATGTATCTGCTTTTCTAATGGGCTTAACAAATGCCCCTTTGATATCGATTGCTTGAAAAAAAAAAAACAACAACAAGATACAAAGCTATGGTGTCTGCAGATTCCAAACTAAATGAACAAAGAACAATAATGCAAAGTCAGAGGGTCGCAGTTCTAATTTGAACCTGTAAAACAAACTTGGCAAAATTGAAAGTATATGTAGCTTTATTTTATCTGATAAAGCAAAGGTTGTGAAAAGGTCATGTGTTAGCAAAATTGCATAAATTACATTACAGCTGGCTATTGCAAGTGTTGTTAGAATTATACATAGTTTCATATTTAAATATAGTTTTATTTATTAAAAGTGGGTCATACACATGTATTTGGGCCAAGCATACATACACATACTCAAGATCAAAGGGATCTTTGAAAGTATTAAACATACAGCAAATCATCATACTTATGAGAAACTCCTCAAGAAGACAAAACTCATAACAACGGGTATCACTTGCAAAGAAAGTTGTTCTGCAATGAGTAACTTATTGGGATACATTCCTGTAATAGAGATGTTTGCTTCCACATACACTATATAGACAAATTGTTTGTGATCACCTGAATGTTACACCTTTATGAACTTAGCTAACCTCACAAGAATATGAACATTGTTATGAAATTGTCAGACCTGCCTTCCCCTTTTGTGGCTAAACACGGATATTAAATACCACAAACAGCAAGCCAATTATTTTCAAAGCTGATCAATTGCAATGAACAAAACTAAGACTTTTTTTTGTGAAATTATGCATTTTGTGAAAATTTAAATTTCTCCAAACTCACAAAAAGCATAAAAATGTCACTGAAGTATGGGGTAATTTAAACACAGGAATCATGGAGCATGGAGCCACTGATAAAAGTTCACTATGGTTTTACAACCACTGTCACTTTTATAAACTGCCAATAGGTAGTATTGCCATTTTCCACATACCAGCTTCCATTTTGCTAGTGGTCAACAACATAGGCCAGAAGAGATACACTTTGAACAAACACTTTGAACACTTTTCACTTTGCAATCACTTGATGTGGTGCTTGTGGTCACAATTAAAAAAAAAAAAAGAATGGACTGCATATGCTAATTTATTAATCAGTTACTGCAAACAATTGACACAGCTAAAAATAAATTAGGCATTACAAAAGTGGTGATAAGAAAAAAAAAATTACACCGAAATACATTTAGAAGAAGGATAAAGTCACCACAAGTTGCTTTCAACACAAATTCATTCAAGTTACAGACTGGAGGAGATGATACTGTTAGAGCTATTGAGAGGTTAACAAAATCAAAAGGTTAACTGGGTCTTAGATCTTGCTGGGAACTAAGTGATGAGCTAGCAAATTCTGCCAGGACAAAAAAAATTAAATCAGTAATGGATGTTGAACTGATTTCCTGTGGTTTAGTACAATAAACAATTATGTCCATCTAGCTTTAGTGAAGGATTTGTTTGTAATTTTGGCACTCTGCCCATATCGACAAAAGTAAATGGTCCAATTCTAAACAATGAAATTTGCATTTGTACCTGTGGCAGTGGAGATGGAAGGATGAGGATGAATGTGTACTGCATGCCTGGTGTCTGAGATAGGTCTGAAAAAAGTTTATTTAATATAAGGGGGTATACTAAAAGCCATTGATTACCATATTTCCAGATGCCCAACTTTTTTTTGAAGCTGGAAAAACTTCTTCATTTGCATCCCATGATTAGGTCAGGTAAGCCTCAAGGCTTTTTATTTATGAATTTAGGGAAATTCAGATTTTGTTGTACCCTACTGATAATGCTACTGTTCAGGTTCAGGCTGACTGCAAAATTAGCTCAAACATCCAACATTGGTCTGGTTCTATATGGACCCAACACATAGCTTGTTTAAGGGTATTTCAACAATATTGTTTAATCCACATTGTTCAGCTAAATCCTCTAAACAAACTGAGGCAAATTCAAGCAACCTTACTTAAATTGAAAGATTTATCTTTTATAAATCTTCCATTGTCTCGGCCATTAAATTTGGGAGAATTGTTAATGGGTACTGAAGGGTGTAGGAGGAATGGTAAAATGTTCTGATGCTATTACTAAAGATCCACTTCCAAGTTAATGTTTTTTAGCAAGTTAAATATAAAAACATTGGATACTGAATACATGTATTGTGAATGTACAGGCGGATTTGTGTGGACAATCTGGTCTAAGCTCTTTTGATCATCCTGTGTCCTCTTTCCTAGACTTGTTCGTGTGGGAGTGACTTAGAAAAGCTGTGGTTGAAAAAAAAATGCAGCAGGTAATATACAAAGTGTAATATCCTAATCATTAGTTCATATTTTTTTTTTTTTTAATGTAACAAAGATGTTTGGCCAAAATGAGCGATATAACAATCCAGATATCATAGAATTGAGATGTTAACTCCAGATATCATAGAATTGAGTGCTGACGCTGACTTTTTCTGGATAGGTGTAAAGAAATGCCAGCTTCTCCTTGCCTGATGTTTTTCATTTAGATATTTTCAAGATATGAAAATGGGCCCTCCCTGGGGTAAATGTCATGTGATCTTGCTGTTGGGACTGTTGGTGTTTTGGACCATTGTAAGATCAAAGATAATACTAATTTTTAATTAAACAGTGCCTGCATGTTTTGTGTCATTCTTTAACCACTTCCAGACACTTGTAGTCCCACAAATACTTCCAACTTGTTACAAGGGTGATCACAAGCTGCTTACACCGTGTTATTAATTATTTTTCTATATTTTGGTTGTTTTTTTGTTGATATTTCTTGACCACTGAGAAATGCATTTTTTTTTTGCTTATACTGCAAAAGCTGTGTCCAAAGAAAGTTAGGAAGAAGACCATGGACTAATCACCAGTATTGCATATAGACATAAAGGCTGTATAAAACTGATCTTTTTCTGGAGATCACCATTCCATGCCTCATTCTTTGTTTTTAGTTGTCAGTAACCATATTGATAGAGGATATGCTTAGCTTTCTTCATGTCGCCTGAGAGAAATATGTCAAGAAACAGGCAAAATATTTATATATGTGTTCAAACAGAACTTAACCACCCAGGCGGTTAGCCCGACCTTGGTTCGGGGTAAGTAAACTTGCTACAATCGTTTACCCCGAACCAAGGTCGGGGTAGCTAAAAGTATAAACATGCGTTACAGTGCAATCCGATTGCCATACAACATTGTATGACAATCGGATTACAACTGAAAAGAAATACTTACCTTGTCCCCGCAGCTCCTCCGGAGACGTCTTCTCTCTTCTATCTTCTCTCGGCGTGTGCAGTGATGATCTCCGGGGTTTCCCGGTGGCGCCGCTGCATGCGTCAGTGCGGGCGGGAGGCGGGGCGGGAAATTCAAATAACTTTGCATTGAACTCAATACAAAAAAGCTGTGTGGAGTCCAATACAAAAAATCTTTATATAATATATATATATATATAATTGTATTATATATATATTATATAAGCTACTATACAGTTACATTACATTATACACTATTTTTTTTTTAAAGTTTTTTTTTTTTTTATGTTTTATAAAAAAAAAATTATTATTACATTTATAAAATTTTGGACATATTTCGGTGAGTTATGCGGTAATTCGGGGAATTATAAGTAATTATTGAGTAATTCGGTGAATTATAGCCTACAATCTAAAATAAATTTCCATGCAAAAAATGTAACACTTGTTGCATGGAAGTACGGAAGTTCGGAAAGAATTACAACACCCGGCATTCGGGTATGCGTCCCTCGGCGATTCCTGATGATGTCAGTGAATTCGCCCGTCGACGGGGTCGTAGCGGGAAATTCAAATATTTTGTATTGGCTTCAATACAAAGTCCTGTATCCAATCCAATACAAAATAATACAAAATATGTTTATGTGGTTTGTCTATAGGTATGTGACGTTGGACTCGTTTTAAAATTTACCACACTAGGGAGGTGTTTTAGAAAAATATATTGCTATACAGTATACCGAATTATTGCATTTTCAGTATTTTTGATTTATTTATGTATTCTTGTTTAAGCTGATTTTTGTGTATTTTATTTAACTTTATTAAAAGTAATTTTTTTTTTTTTTACATGATTGTGTGTTTCAAACTTTTTTTATATTCATGATATCTACTAGACCCTTGTTTGGACATATTTCTGTAAGTTACAGGCCTACAATTTAAAAAAAAAAATTAATGAAAAACAGTGTACCGCTTTTGGTACAGAAATCTAGACATCAGTGAAACGCCCAGGTGGTTAAACGAGTATGTAAACAATAATTGGTAAGGTTTCACGGTATACAAAAACAAAGTACAATTTATGCAGTCAAGTCCTGATTATTTCATCAGGGTGTTATTCGACCAATCAGGTGTAATCAGGTGTAGCACACCTCTTCTTTGGTTCTCTATTTCCTCCCATATTTCTCTCTATACAACTCACTATGAATAAGATGAGGGAATGAGGGAACTGTCCTACATACTGCTCTCTGGCTATTCTTCAGGTCACCTGCCTGATGACTGATAATTTCATGAGCTGATGACTGGTGAAGTGAATGATCAGGGCAGCAGGAGACATGGTATATCACATCACATGATAAGGAGGAAGCACAGAACAAAAAATAAATAAATAAATAAATAAATGAAGAAGGAGTAAGGAAATCCTTTCATTACAGGTCCTCAGATACAGCTTGTTCTCCAGCAAACCCTCAGAATAATGTCACTACTAGTAATATATTAGTAATATATAAGATATTTAGTAATATATAAGTTAGTTAGTAATATATAAGATAGTAATATGTTGTATGAAAACATTTAATCAGAAGCTGTGGTGGGTGGGACCTGTTTTAGATGATCGTACACACAGGAAAATGTAAGGAAGTGCAGGAAGTACATTGGGAGTCTAAGTCCAAGAAAATGGTGGATTTGTCAAGTTTCTGCTTGGTCAAAGTTAACCTCAATAAAAGAAAGCAAATTTTAAAGGAATATCAAATGGTATTTGCTTTTAAGGGGGATTTTGTTTGCCACAGTCAAGTGTACCACAGCACCTTTTTCAGAAAATCCCGAGTGTGCCCAGATATAAGAACAGTGGCTACTATATCAACAGCAATCTAAACAGCATGTGCTGAAACACACTCAATAGATTGTTGCTCTGCCTCATGGAAGACGGACTCCAGAGTAAGTATTTTACTTTTATTTACTTTTTGGGAGTTTGACTAATACCCTTTCTTTATTGTAGTATCACTTAAAATTTGACCATTTTGCATTTGATTATTAGTTAACAAATACAAGAGTATTATATTTCCTTTATCTAACTGCCTCTCATTATTCTAATGCAGCCTGTTAACCATCATCACTGCTTTATCATGAAGTGCTTTCCTTTGTTTAAGTTTATTTAGACTGGCAGTTGACAGGCAAAGCAACCGCATTGTATCTGCTGCAGAACAGAACATTTGAACAAATCCTTAGTTTCATCAGTGATGTGAAGTTTTGTAAGCTTTAGCATATCAAAATAAATACAGAAAGGCAACCCAAATAGTCACTGATCATAAGCAGGATTTGGTTCAGGATGCCAAGCCTAGAAATGTTTAGTTGAAATGTTTTCTTACATTGCAGGTGCAGTTAACAGGATGGGAATACATAATTATACAAACATGTACTCTTGTATAAACACACACACCTGCAATTCGATTAGAATTTCTCTAACAGACATTCTAACCCTACTTTGTCTTTGGAAATCTTATATATCTCCCCTAAAAACACATAATCAATCTGAACAGAATTTGGATAAACCTATTGTAAACTTGCATTATATCTCTGTACCTGCTGGAGATTACTGTAGTTTGCAGAAAATTTGCAGACTCATTTTTTCTATAATTTTTTCTATAATAGTGCACATCCTCAGCAAATTTGGAGACTGAGATCTTTAAGAAAGCTCAGTTGTTAACACTTTCATTGGTAAAACCATGTATTTCCGGAGTAAGCAGAGGTAGCACTTTTTTCCAATGTCCCACCGTAGGAGATGCTTTAGGGTAGTGAGTTAGGAGAAACAGATTGTATAAATATATATTAATCTCAGTCCTATTTTCAGGGGTTTCTTTACAATTTGAGTAGAAACATTATTCACAGTTAATGTGTTTATTGAACGCAAATCTCAAAGAACCTTGGAGCTGACAGAACAATAACAGGAGGCAGTTCATGGGTATTGATTGCAGGAACCATTACCTGACTCGCTCTCCCCCTTCCTACCTACTTCAGCACGTTTAGATTGGTAGTAGGAAAGCAAAGATGAAAGCCTGTATTACTGTTTGTTTCTATTATTAGCAGGGATTCCCCATTATTCAGCTCATAGTTGCTAAAGAAAGGCTACCTTTAGGAGGGAATGAGCAGGGACCAATAAGTTCAGCTTTAGTTAAGAGAGCAATTAACAAAATACAATCTGTCAGTCCAATAAGCTATCAATCTCTCAAACTGCATTCACGGGTTGTACTTTGAAAATGCAAGCAGTTTTGTGCATCTTGATTGCTTTGTTTAAGCATGTGCATGTCTCTGCATGTACTTGCATATCCGCAAAGAAAAAAAAATTGCTTCTGTTTGCTGGCCACATGGTAGACTCTGCCAAAACTGAAATATACTGCATATAAATTTTAATGCATTACTATTCATTTCTTTGGGCCCCATGGTACACTGATGTTCTGTAACACATTGCACTGCAGTGCAGAGATATGAATAAACCTTATTGATCAATATGTCAAATATATATTTGGTAGGTAGTTTCTCTGCAGAATCTGACTGAACTATACCATTGTGAACTAAAGCCCTGGGTTAACTACTTCTGTACTTTTAATGACATTTTTTGTACCGAAAAGTCCTGGGAGCAATAGAAACAACTGTTAATAATATCAAAACAGCAAAACTGTAACACTAGCTGACCTGATATACTAAATGACCATACTTATTACAATTTCAGAATTGCTAATTTCAAGATTCTTTATCAGTCTACATTTAAGAGTGAACAGAGCAAGGTTTGTAAAATAATTGTGTGTTTTCTTTATCCTTTTCTGGGTCTGAAGGACTGAATATGAACAGCCTTGCATTAGATAATCATCAATCATTAGATACAGTTTATTCAAAAATATTGTTATCTCTTTTGACTGTCATTCTGCAAACTGCAGACATCAGATAATGATGGGGGAGTGCAAGTAGTAATCGGTTGCTGATAGATTTCATACAAATTATTCTTACTGGCATGTCTGGATTTGTTTGCCAATAATTATGTCAATATATAAGTTCCTCTCTTCCTAATAAAGTTTTTCTGTAAAAGTGCAGTCCAGGAACTGAATCCTCTCTAGAATACCGTTACATATATATATAAAGGTAAAATAGTTTACCATCTGTATTCTGTTTACAGTAAATTTGGTATTCTATTCATTTCTGTTACTAAGGTATACCTATGTGCAATAGTGCTTAGGGGTAGCTCATGGGTAGGAACATGTTAGAACCAAATAAGTGCTGAAGTCAATACATATCAGGAAAAAAAATTGGAGGTGGGGGATGTATTTATAAGTCTGGGCCTGGAAGGAGGAGCACTTGAAGATACCCCTGGTACTGCTGAGAAGAAAACGCTTTATAATTGGAGAAATCCCACCAACAAGGGTCCTATTGGAATATTTTCCTCTGTTCTAGTAAGAACCTATAAAATACATTGTGAATGTATAAAAATATTGTAGAATACTAAACCAGAAAGTTATTTGAATATCTTTGGTTATCTAAAAGTTTGTATTTTCATGTATGATTACATTTGACCATATCTTATAGGAGTTTCTTTTTACTTTTTAAATCTACACATTTAGGATTATAGGAACGAAAAGTAACTATGTAACTACAATCCTAAATAAAGTGGAAGCCAACTACATTTTTTTTCAAATCCAGGTCTCTACTTTTTTTTACTTTTCTTCAATACATCTGTTGGATAATCTTTTGGAAATATAGACGTAGGTCCCAGAAGAAGTTGGGACTTTCAAGAGAGAGATCTGAGACACTGAGCCAATGCATGATCCACACTTGATAGATTGACTTGACCTTTTATGGAGTAAAGTACACTAGTAAGTCTGACTGCTAGCTGTTCTCATTTCTAGATGCTTAGTTGGACAAATCAATGTCCTTTTTCCTTTCATTTTTTTTTACTCATTTTGGTTCCTATGATTTTTTATTGAATGACCCACCGCAAAGCTGCTATCTATGATTCCCTGTAACTGAACACAGACTACCAATATAAAAGGGTTTATACTGGTCTTATTAAAGTAATGCATCCCAGAGCTATTCTTACCAATTGTGCAAAAGAGATACTTAAAATTTTGTATGTCTGCTCTGTACCCACATTGCGCTAGAACTGAGAACCACTGATACTGCAATCAGGTAAAACACAGAACATAAAAAGAAATGGAAAATAGAGACTCTGTAACTCCGCTACAGGAAAACATCATGCTTTTAATATTTACCAGGTAATTTAGGGAATAAAAAGGTGCCAAAAAAGTTCACTTGGAATGTTGTTATAAATATGAGAGTGTCTGATTTCAAAATATAACATTGCTGTTTGTGATTTAAAGCCCAACTTTTAATTCCTTAGTCTATTGTTTTTGTCCATTTGTTGCTCAACTATTGAGCACACAGAAAATAAGATATATAAAAAAGAAAAAACAAAAGCAATTGCTGTTCTCTTTTGTCTGAGGGCCTCAAATGTTTTATCAGTGGATGAAAAAATAATGTTCAAACAAAGAAACAGTAAGTTTGAAAGAAAATAAAATTGTTATTCATTTAGAAGAACAATGGGCCTCATTTAAGTAATTGCATCAAATATAAAGTGCCTGGGTTCCTGAGAGTAGCCACATTAATGCAATCTTAGTTGGAAAATTAGAATTATCTGGATATAATGTGCTAATAAATGATAAATATAAAAATAGTGTGCTAAAGTTTGCAGAATTTCAAGCTCAAATGTTAAGTAAGTCAAAGTAAGAGAGGGTAGCCTCCATACCTGTGTTTCCCAACCAGGGTTCCTTCAAAGGTTGTTCGGGTTCCTTGAGCCATGAGACATTTGTGCCTCTCAGGTCAGATTTAAGCTACGTACACACGTCAGATTTTTATCGCCTGATAATCGGCATCGGCCAATTATCGGGCGAAAATCTGCCGTGTGTACAGTCGGTGTCGTCCATCGTCCGGACGACCGACCTGCCGGATCCACGGACGATGGACGACAGCCGATCCTAATGAAAGGGAAGGGGAGAGCACGCAGCAGGGTGCCCTCCGTCGCTCTCCCCCTCCCCTCTCCATAGAGCATGAACGGTGCTGTATGTACAGCATCGTTCATGCATCTTGCACTTCCTTGTCGTTGGAAAGGATCGTGGAAGATCCTTTCCAACGACAAAAATTGGAAGTGTGTACGCAGCTTAAGTGACACCAATGTCTGTACAGATGGTATTTATCCCACTGCCCAGCAATGTAGGAGTTATTCCACCCACTGACCAGCACACTAATGTACTGTGAGCTGTGGCTATGGTAATTATAAAAGGGGTTTCCTGAAGACCTGTAAGTTTTTTCCAGGGTTCCTCCATATTAAAAAGATCAAAAAAGGCTGCTCTGTACAGACATGTTTACTGAAAGAAAGATCTACCTTGCTCTTTGCACATACAAATATATGAAAACATTAATGACCAACAAAGTCATTTCCAGGGCCACCAGTTGAGCCTACCTGAATTGATTACACTGGGGAACAATTTTGAACAAATTTTTTGTTGACTTCAATTTTTAACGTAGTTTACACTAAAATAGGTATGCTGATTCTGAAAGTGCATTTAGTTTTCTATCACGTCAGGTTTTTTCTCTACCGCTTATAATAATGCGATTACTGTAGCATGGATTTGTACAGACTATTCATTTACAAGCAAGACAGTGTGGTCAGAGGTTGATCGCTGCTCTACGTAGTGAATAAGCAAATATTATTTTTCTATTTTCACATGTATTTCCTTTCTTACTTTCCTTTCAGATCATGTCTGGCTCTGCTGTTTCTTGTCGTAAGTGCCTAAACAACCCTGATTCATTTTGGTATTTCTGTGGCAGTTTCACCATTTTCAGTCAAAGGGCGAACATCAGTACATTTGTAGAGCAAGCCTATTTGACATATAGACTTGACTACTTGACTATACAAGTTAAAGGTAAACTTGGTGATCAAGATAATTCTTGGGCCTCTCATAATGTGTGTAAACAGTGTGTCGAGGATTTTACAGATGTGGACAAAGGGAACACGTGATAAGATGCCATTTGGTATACCAATAGTTTGGCGTGAGCCAGGAGATCATTTCAGTGACTGTTACTTTTGTATAGTGAAAACTTCAGGATATAACAAGAAAAAAAAATGTAACATAGAGTATCCTAGTCTACTATCGGCTAATGGTTTATTCAGTTGAAATCCCAGTGCCGGTTTTCATAACTCTACCCTCTCTTGAAGAACATGATTATGGTGATGAACTAGGTGACAACAACGATGAAGAGTTTGAATTTGAGGAGGACTCTGTTTGTAAGGGATTTGATCAGCATGAGTTGAGTGATTTGGCACGTGATTTCAGAATATGGAAGAAGGCTTCAGAACTCCTAGCATCAAGACTGTGTGAGAAAAACCTAAAAAAGGAATGAAGGTATCGTACTTTGGAACCAGAGAAATTGCATTTCTTCAGTACTTTAGAACTGACAGTGGCTTTGTGTATTGCCATAATATACCTGGTTTAATGGAGGAATTGGGAATTCCAATCTTTAACTCAACTGAATGGCGACTATTCATCGATAGCTCAAAGCGTAACTTAAAGTGTGTCCTCCTTCCCAATGGCAATTTATTTGGACATTAGAGAGTCATTGAGTTGTTTCAATATCACCAACACAATTGGGTCATCTGTGTTGACCATAAAGTTGTATTCTTCCTTCTTGGTCAGCAACGCGGATACACCAAGAATCCCTGTTATCTGTTAATGTGGG
This sequence comes from Pyxicephalus adspersus, assembly GCF_032062135.1. Lineage (NCBI taxonomy): Eukaryota > Metazoa > Chordata > Amphibia > Anura > Pyxicephalidae > Pyxicephalus > Pyxicephalus adspersus. The sequence continues at coordinate 34,478,489 of NC_092868.1, read as the reverse complement.
AAAGCAGAGCTCGTGAGAGGCATTGGGTGGAAAGGAATTGGCCTCCAGGATCTTCCCTAAAACCAGGGGATCCAAACATTCTACATGAGCCACTTGTTGGTGCCTCTGCACATGAAACTGGGTCCACTGAAGCAGTTCATTAAAGCTTTGCCAACTGAAGGACACTGTTTTAAGTACCTCATTTTGGCATTTCCAATCCTGTCATTTGAAAAAATAAATGCCGGTGTGTTTGATGGTCCACAGATTCGGCAGCTCATCAAAGATAAACATTTCATCAGGATAATGTCATAAGTCGAAAAGAATGCTTGGTTATCATTCAAAGCCAATGTCAAGGACTTCCTTGGAAACACCCAAGCAAATAATTACATAGAAATTGTCCAGAAACTCCTACAGAGCTACAAAATGCTTGGTTGCAATATGAGCATCAAGGTGCATTTTCTGCATAGCCATCTTTCTAACTTCCCGGAAAACCTTGGTGCAGTCAGTGATGAGCACGGTGAACAATTCCACCAAGATTTGAAGGTCATGGAACGACGGTATCAGGGTAGATGGGATGTACATATGGTGGCTGACTATTGTTGGAGCATCTGGCGGGATTGTCCTAACACTGAACACTCCAGGAAAAGCTATAAGCTTACATTTTTACCTTAACCGCTTACCCGAATAACTTTTAAATGTTTTACTCTAAAAAAAAGTCATAGAGTAACAATAAATCCTTTGTATGGAGATAAGAAATTTAAATAAACATTACAAGTTATTCAAGTTATTATTTCAGTTAATATTTTTTCAATGTATGTGAAATGTGTATGTTTTTTTGACAGAAATGGAGGGTACCCTGTATTGTAAAAACTGCATGTGATAGCAAAAAAACTGTGGTCATTTCTGGATTTACCACCCAAAAATTAGTAAAAAACAAGTGTAAGATCCAACTCAACAAAAAATGTATTCCCCAGTGCTATTTACATGACCCCTCAACTCAATTCATGTCTAAGACCACTATTTTTGTTTAAAAATATACCTAGAACATGAAGTCACAACATTCATAGGGTCACTAGGGCTGTTGGGTCCGAATCAGACTACTGGTCTCAACCAGGACATGGCTAAACATGAGTGAAGATCAGCAAATGCAGCATGCCTTCAGGCTCATTTAGCTTGCTTTGAAGATCAGCTTGAGCCATACCTAGGTTCCAAGTATAAGGTCTTTTACAGGTTTGTTTGACCTGCAGGTGACCTTCTGATCTTCTATTGACCACCTTCTAAGCTAAACCAAGCTGCTTTGACATTCCTATTAACTTATAAAAAGAGAAAAGTAGTTCTAATGCAAGCAAAAGTCTGTATATAGGCAACCCCCAAAATACATGAGTAAAATATTCACTTCTTAGAGATAAAGACTGGGTAAAGTAAAGTGTGATTTCGAGTGCAGTCAAAAAAAAGAAAACACCAAAAAGTACAAGACATCAAAAGGATTTAGGAAGAACAGCTATTACAACAGAGAAAATAACAAGAACAACTTTTTAAGCCTAAACTATCTCTATCTGAGAAACCACCTGCAATTCTGTGCTCCCTAAACAATTGGGGGCCAGCATTCACAGTTTCATCTCGGTAGGTCTTCCCAGCTGGCAGTATTACTTCAGTTATTTCTCAAACAGCTCCATTGTCACGCACAAAAAAAGTATTTTTAAATCCTCTTTACATTGTTTCAATTGTAGTGCATGTTTTTGTATCAATTCACCCCTTCTTTTACCTGAAAACAAAAAATAATTTGAAATAAACTTTGTCTAACCAATTCACTGGTGAAAATTATACATAAGAAAATATGTGTTGGTATTGTGGTAAGTGGTGCAGAAAGCAGTTTTATTAAGTAATTCACAACAGCCAAAAAAGTTTACCTTTTGGCTCCCTTCACATCATCTTGCCATGTCTACATTTTGGATAAATAATATATACAAACTTTGTAGATAAAATATTTCTCATTATTGTCTAATCTATTTAGAGTAATTAGAACAATGAAAGTTGCTGATTGGTTTTACTGCCTTTACTCTTTGCCTCATTAAATAAAGGTCACTGCCTTCGGTTGGCAGCATCTCAGAAGTTGTCTGCATGTACATTGTGATACACTGGGCTCACTATATAATAAGACTGTTCTGTGGTTTGGGCATTTGGTACCTTGGATCATTCTGTGTTATGGACTTACCATCTGCGAGTTCCTCACTAGTAGAGATCAGGGGCTAATTTAGGAAATCTGGAGCAAATAAAATGAGACCAAAGTGGAAAAGTTGCCCATAGCAGCTAAATACTTTGCTTTATTTGGAAAATAAACCAGACTAGTTTATACGGTCAACTGTTCTCATTTTTCTTTTTTTGCCTCAATTTTTTTAATGATATAATTAATGAGAAGTAAGCACAAAAGAAAACAAGATGGTGGTTTTTTTAACTCTAACTCTTTAACTCTCTTTTAACTTTATTTTGGAGCCATACGAGGTTATCCTGTAAGGCAGTACAAAAAGTCAAACTGCAAACTACAAAGCAGCCACCTAGGTTCATTAAAGAGAAATAATAATGTTGTGGAGTAGGTTTATTTTAAAGTAGATCTATATCTTACTGGATAACATTCATAACTAAAGCACCATGTATCATGAACAATTGTCATGTTTTCAATAAAATACTGTTTTTGAAACTTTTTGCATCATATTACTGCTGATTTCTTGCAGCTACTTCATGTCTTCATGCAAACATTTCATCATTGGCTACACACTTGCTTTCTGCATTCTTCATACTGATCATAAGGGATGGGGCTACTTTACTCCTAATAAAACAATTGATGAAGCTGTCTTCGTTTCATTTACCATCAGCAATGGGGCACTATATTGTGACTGCTGCCTACCAATGATGGTGCACCATTCTATGCCTAAACACTGATTCTAAGGAATGTTTTACTCCCACTAACAATTGATGAAGGAGAATATATTACTTTCATTGATGCCTAAGCATTTCTTACTCCTAATGACCATTGACATGTGTGTGTATATATATTACTGTTACTGAAACATATATAACTCCCACTAATATTGGGGCATTTATAACAACCTCTAACCACTGATGCCATGGCATTTATTAATGCTATTGGCCATTGAGACTGGGGTATTTATTAGACCAACTGACAATTTCTACCGAGCGCTAATGCTGGGGCATTTATAACTTCCACTGACCACTTAAAGTAGGGGACCTATTACTCCCATTGATAAATGATACTGACAACTTTTTTACTTTTTCAGGCCATTATCTTTTTTGTCCTTGAACCCATGGTGACTTTTCACCAATACTGATGCCTACTGAGGAAAGGAAGTAGGGTAATTTTTCCTAAGTTGGGACACATATAGTAATATAATTCTGACATGGGGTTTAAACTCATCTCCAGTCTGTCTAAAACTAAAAACACTAACCTTGGAGGCAAGTTTATTTTTAGGCTTGTGCTAATTTTCAGCCCTCCTAAACAGAGCTATATAGTTCAATATAGTATAGTAAAGTATAGTTTAACTGTACTATTCTGTGCTTTATTAATCCCAAATAGAAGTTAGGGTGCGGAGATAAAAATTATGAAGACTGTTTCTCCAGGTATGCCAGCATGAATTTTTTTATCCTATACATTGGTTTCACATTTTGTCCAACACCTCTTCAATAGGTGTTTCTCCCAACATCCAGAAAAACAGCAGCACACAATCAAGTGAAGAAATGTTTTTAAGGTGCATAGTTCTTTTTCACAAGCAGCAGGTATAATTTAAAAGGCTTCTGTTGTTTCTTTTAACACATTACAGAAATTTTACATGCAGGTGGATGTTAACATTTGTTAAGCTCAAATATTTTATACAGTAAATTCGAATAGTTTTTTTTTCATATATTTATGATATTACACATATATATTTGTTTGTCAAAACATAAAGTTCCAAAGATGCCTGAAGAAGATTGATTAAATGGGTGTTTGTTACAGTACCCTACTTGCTGTCTGGCTCTGACATCACTTACAAAAGGTGTGATCATTTTTTTCAAGGTAACCCCCCTGTTCCTTTTATTTGGCAGTTTGCAGATTACTAATAAGATACAGGCAATTGTTTCTTGATGGCATTCTTTCCTTCACCTATGATGGCCTATGAAATAATCAAACCTTGTTAAGCTGTGAAATTGGTTTCGGTTTGGATTGGGTTCTTAAGAGGAGCATACATTTAAAAAGCAGGTAAATTTTGTTGGTTAAGCAACAAAGCATGGGTTCGTATAAAATCGCCCGCGTCAACCAAAGCAGTAAATAAGCATCAGCCTTTTACCAACATAAAGAACTTCTAGAACTGCAAATGAATTTAAAGCTTCAGATGATTGTTTTCCAATAGGGGTCAAACAGAGGACAAGAGCGTATTAACACAGCCTGCACATGGCCTATGGACTCATAGCTGCATTGCCCGTAAATCTTGTTTCATTAAAGGATATAACAATTTCTACTACATATCTAGCGGATGAAATATGGAATATTTGCATTTATTTTAGCTGCAAAAAGAAATAAAGACTCAAACTGTAGATGTAAAATTGGGCCTAAAGTAGAACAAAACCCACTCATTAAAATCTGATATAAGCTTTAACATGGTAATAACGTTTTAAAAGTCATTTTTATCAGGCACTTTTTAATATAGAATGGTAACAATCTTTGTCAACCAACTGTGATCCTGCATTGCCACCCTGTCACAGGCATGGTATATTGGAGATGATTAACGGATATGCCGACACATTATGCAGCTATGGTCCACTGTTGTCTGCATCAGGAAACTTGTTCACAGAGATGCAGCTAGGTGTGAAAAATGTATTTTAAAATATAACTCCAAGCATTCTGGACAATGTCTCTATATGTAGCATTACCCCTGCATGAGCTGCTAGTTTTCTTGGGTTCTCCTACTGTAGCAGTGATGATCCTCCGAGATGTTTGGCATAGCAACCCATCAACACATTAAAGACGATTCCTTCTGAACTATATTTACAAATAGAACATACATGCTCAGATCAAAATGTTATAAGGAATAAGTTACAAAAAGGGATAAATAATAACAGCAAACAGTATAATAACATAAATGTTTAAACATAAATGTTTAATTGTAATAACATAAACTGTTTAACAAAGTATTTACTCTCTTAATTTACCTGCATGGGGCCTGAATCCTGGCTGAGGACTGAGCCCGATCTAATAAATCTCTCCAAGACTAGAGAAAATGAACTGTCCTAGGAGAACTTAGGTTTTCCTGCAAACCTGAAATGAGTGCTCTTGGACTCCCTTATCCCTGCTCCTTTCCATTGTATCTAGTAGAATGACTCAGTGATTCCAACTTTGTCTTTCCAACACCATCGTTGTTCTTTTTTTTCCATCGTCTGTGTGCATATTCTTTCCATTGTGTGCCCAGTCTCCATGTGTAATGGCAACTGGGCTGAGACCATACTGTCCTGATACAGCCGAACAAAGACTACTCTTGGCTGTTTAACCATCCATGATGTGGAATACATGGGCATTGGCAAATCACCCATGGTTCCATCAGAGCAGAGTAGTTAGCCTCAACTATTGCTATTGAGGATAATAGACTGCATCAGGGCAGATATAATTGAGTTACTGCCCCTGATTCATCAATAAAATCCGCGCTCGCTGGATGCGCGAAAGTACGCGCAACCAGCGAGCGCGGTTTCCCGCGGTCCGGACTCGAGTGTTTTCAGTTGCTGAATAGCGCGACGGCGTACGATTTCGGATCGCGAATACGAATGCACGAGCGATCATCCGATTCTGCTTGATGAATCAGGGGCACTGTGTCATTAGATCAGAGTTCAAAACTTTTTTTCAAATCTTTTTTATATATTAGAGGTTATATAAGTTTATCTACTGGATTTTCTTTTGTGTGTTTTACCTTTGAGTTAAGTTTTAAAATGAATAAACTGTGAAAAGTCAGATAATGAAAATGTTATGTGGTTAATATAACTTGTAGTTTAATAACGCTTATCTTTAATGCATACTTTGCACTGCAGAGATGAATAACTACATTAGATACATTTAGGTACAATTTTTTGCTAATTGTTATATGGCTTTATGTTTTATTTCTTTTGGAATGTGTACAGAAAGTAAAATATATATGAACAATCACTCATGGAGTAGTTAAACATTGTAGATTTATTGCGAAGGACAGAAATGGGAATGCATGGTCCTTGATGTCATAAATCAAGTAGTGTGTGAAGGTGATATTATTTACAAAGGCTTCAATAGTGTTTTACAACAGAAAACAAGGGCAGAGAGGCGAAGAACTAAGCTTGGTAAGTGTACAGTATAACATCATCAAACCCAAGGTTGAGTGTAGCAAAGGTACGCTAATTAGATTTTACATTACACAGCACATTTCAGGGCTGTATTTAACATAACACACTGCCTAGTGTCTAGGACAACAAAGGAACGAGGGCAGCACCAAAGTTCAATTTTCATAGTTTGCTTTTACTTTTTGCCTTGGCTAATGATGCCCATGTCTCAGTAACTCCAAAAGCAAAGCTGAGAGAGGAATGTAAGGCAATTGGAGAGCTAATCTCTACTTTCAAATCCTAATGAAGATTATTTATGACTGTGTACTTTTGGAGGGATGGATGATGAAAAGAGAGAAAGAGGTAGACAAAAAGTGGATGGTCTTATCCCTTGACATAAGAACAATGCTGCAGACAAACATGAAGAAGTGAAGACTCATAATAGCTACCACGTGGATGAGTGAGTAAATTGATAAAGTACATTTGCTACACCTCAAATGTATTCCTGTTCTAGTTAAGCCCAGGGCCACAAAGGGGTGTTGGAGGAGGGTGGACATGACAGGGGGGCTTAATGATGCAGAATGGAGAGGAGGGTCACATTTACATAAGCCGGTGGGGAAGAAGTTGACCACCCATCCAGAAATTGGGTAGTGAAGGGGCAATAAAGCGGATAGTTAGGGGTCCCTGAAGTCTGAGTTGTTTAGAGAATGGTTTTAGTGGTGGAAGGGACTCATGATGTATGACGTCGTATGGTTAAACAATGGTAAAGGGGCTGCATGTTTTAGATATCGGTCCTGTGGGTTGGGGCTGGGACCAGTAAAGCAAATTTGTGGCAGACTCCAAGTTTGATGTTGGTGGTGGTCATAGATTTTAAGGTCCTGTATTGCCAGTGCGCAAAGTTAGGTAACTGGTATTATTTGCGTTTTATTTTTTCATTTGAATCCACTGTTTTTGTTATGTTTATATTATTGTGAATAAAATAGATACTTATATATGAAAACAAATGGCTGTTAAAGCTACACAACCCACAGTAGGTGTATGTTTATTGGAGGTAGGGGGCCTTGGAAGGGAAAGGCAGAGAGAACATTAATGGGAGTCATGGCAAGTTGTAAGGCGAAGAAGAAAGAGGAGAACTCTGAGCTCCCGAAGTCAAAAATTGTTTACCAATGCCCTAGTGTTAACAAAAACTTCAGGGCCTTAGCAGTTAGCTGCCAAGAAGGGAGCTGCTTTCTTTGCTCAGCAATGAGTAGAGCTGGATCATCAGAACGTCAGCCATGCAACTAAATTCTGGAAGTCAGCTCCGTAACCTACTATTTTTGTCTAGAAAAAAGGTTTCAATGAAAATATGCTCTGCCTAACCCATCAGGTTGTAATTTTGTAAGGTACTGCATGTATTTCCTCCCAAGTGGTCTCTTTGCAGCATTACTTAGGGAACTGCATTTTGCTGTAGCCACTAAGGGTAGCATTAATCGGCTTTGTAAATCTGTGTTCTTTATTTGGAAAAAATCTTCTAGTGGTAAAAATAATTTCTTGTTAAAGCATTACTTTCCTAATTACTAACATACTTGACTTGTTCAGACAAACATAAATAATGAAAGAAACAAAAGAGAAGAACTTGCCATGTAACTGTTTCTGGACAAAAGTATATGTAAGTATTTCTGTTTCCCAAATTAAAAAAAAAAAAATGACGAGCATGGATGATTGCCCTAGTCCTCTGCACCCCAATCCATTTCTGTGCTTTGTGATACTTATTCCTGACCCCTGCACTCTGCATTAGCTACTCCTGACTTTCACTATGTGTTACTAACTCTTACCCTATCACATGTTCACCTACCTGATGGATGCCCCAAATGACGAGGGGATGCTGAGGGGAAGTTTGGATAGTGAACCTTAAATATCCCACTCAATATAAGGCTGACTAGGAGCTTGATCAACATTGTGACTGGAGCATCTATATGTGATGAATGTACCTCAGTCCATATAAATACAGTCCATATATGTGAATAAAGGAGATAAACCTCATTTAAAATATAAACATTTCACAGGCCTGAACATGCCTTGAACAAAGCTCTCCATACCTTCTTAAGTTTAACATCAACGACAACTCAGAACCACAGATATATAGAGACTATCCACATCGAAAAGGTAAAAGGCTTCAAACAAAAAATCCTGTTTATAAAATGTATTAAATAGAACAAAAACAATATACCATTCATATTTGTCTACTGCAATATGCCTTATTGTGAAGGCATGCTACTGAATACAAACATCAGAATCTAGATCCCTACCAACAGAACTCACATCTTCCACTGGCATGTCATTTCCACCAGCATGTACATTCACCCATACCAAGGTGATGATGTAAGCAAGCAATCTTCTCCTTGGGTGACTTAAAAGAGATTGCCTACTTGCATCACCACATTAGGACATGCTTTTTCATTTAATTCTAATAAGAGCTATTTTAAAGGGTTGATCTATATAGATAGATAGGTGTATTAGTAGGGTATGTGGCTTGAAGAGGACTTTGACAAGTCGATTACTCAATACCAGTCCTAAGAACTGATCTCTTTCTATGAAAATGAACCCTTTACAACAGTCATTACAGTAAGAATGTCAATAAAGATATGTTTTTTTTTATTATAGTATTATTTTTGTTTTCCTATTGTGAATAGGAAATATATGTGTTTCAGAGTTATAATATTTTGAGAAAGAGACATGGAGGAGGTACCAAAAGCTTGTATCTTTAATAATTTTAGATAGCCAATAAAAGTGTCATGCAAACTCAACTACAAAATTTTATTTCTCTACAAACAATTTTTGAATTGGATTACTTCCTGCAGTGCACCATCGTTTCATCTCCGGCTTCTATAAGATGTCTGGAAAGTATCCAGGTGCCAAAGACTTGGAACATGTGACAGAGAAGATGGCAGCACCTGTGTATGGAGCAGTGAGGGGCAGCATTGATCTAAGGCAATACAGGTCTGCTTCCACTGCTGACGCACCCCTTGGCAGTATTATAGTTGCTGGAAAACTTGGCCTTCATGTATATATGATAAGTCCTACAAGAGCATTTGCTAGAAGATTTTAAGGAGCGAGATACAGGATTTATTTTCACATAAATTAGTTCACATGATGCTGTATACTAACCTTCTATGACAGACACTTACGCCTCAAGTACTAACAAGGGTTTCATGTCAGAGTTTAAAGTATCAGTTTGAAGACCCCCACAGCTCACTTGCTTGCCATTAAGAAGAAGTCTCACCAAGCATGTTTGTTTTCCTATGTCTTAACGGTTGTTCTATCCCTACATTAAATACATAGGAACCAGAATCCGAACCAATTCCTCAAACCTTTACTGTAATGCCCGTCCAGCATCGTCAGGGGAAGCAGATGCCGGGCATCACTGAAGGACGCTGCAGGCGTCACTGGAGGACACCTTGGGCACTGACCGAAAATGCTGCTGGAACGTGGGAACCAGATAGGACTTTACAACTCCCTGGCAATTGCAACCTGAGTGTGGCTTGGGGTTACCGCTTTTGGCACTGCAAATTAACCCCAAGCCGCACAGGCGGAATACCGCCAGGGAGGTTAAATGAAGATTTAAGGCTCTATTTATAAAGCAGGGAATCTGACATTCCCTCAAACATTCCTTGATGGAGAATCTTCCAGGTCCATGTGTTTCAGTGACAGTAATTGATTCTTCACCAGAGAATATTTGAGGAAATGCCAAATTCCCTAGTTAATAAAAAGAGCCCCTAGAGTTTGGGCAACATTCGAAAATATCCTGATTCTAGATATCTTCACTGCCCACCTTAGTTATAAATACTTTGTTGCCTCAAGATTGAGGGAGGTGTTTGCCTACCCAGAGAGTAACTATATCATAAAAAGCAGACTTGTCCTAGCCTAAGGATTGATTAAACACTCAAACAGGAGCTCAATCATCAGCTTTTACTTATTTTTTATGTACAAAGCCTTATCTCTAGTTATTCTCAGGAGAAAATCTACAAGATTTCAGTTTACTATTATCAAGTTCTCGCAACACATTCCTAGGTAAAGATTGGTGTTGGAGATGTAGAAAAGAGAAAGAATGAAAAAAACCTGCCCACACAATTGGTGGCAATGCTTTACAAGATCCATTGTCATATCAATACCTGTCCCTCAAAGGGGATCACAATCTAACATCCTTACCATAGTCATACGTCATTAAAACAGTCTAGGACCAGTCTTCAGGGGAAGACAATTAACTGAACTGCATGTTTTTGGGAAACATTTTTGAGAACTGACATTCCCAGAGCAATTCCACACAAATACAAGAGAACATACAAACTCCATGTAGATAGTGCCCTTGCCGAGATTCAGAACAGTGACCTGGTGCTGCAAAGGCCAGAGTGCCAGCCGCTCAGCCAACCATGCTGCCCACATTTTTTTTCATTACCACACTAGATTATGCATTTGTTCTGGTAAACAATTAGTGTTCTACTTATAAAGCAACTGAACATCTGAATGATATTACCTATTTTCAGACTATGGCTTTAGATTATACCAGAAGTTTTTGGCTCAATGGTACATTTGGATTGAAGGGGATCTGGGATGATCTGTTGTTCATGGTTTCTCTTTGATTTATAATGCATGTATCTGTTTTTGGTTATGGTGTCTCAATAATCTGAAAATTCATAATTTATATGTATTGTTCATATCCTAATTTTTATGTGTTTTAGGAATATAAACATATGTTCAACCTTAAAGCTGTCAATACACATGTAAAGAAATGTTATTATTGATTGAATCATTTCATATAATTTATTTTAAATTATCTTGTTTAAAAACAATTATCTGACACTGTTAGGAGAAGATTGATTTTGTCAAATTTCATTGGATTTTTCACTAGGATCATCCGTTTTCAATGAAAACAGCTAATTACGTGTCAAATGATCATTTAGGGAAAGTGAGTTCTCAAAGATATGATGTCTACAATAAAATCATTATAATGGCTCAATACTTTAATATGAAATATGGACAGCAAAAGGCAGAACAATGATGAAATCCAGAGTAACTCAAAGCAACCAGAATCAGTTTGTAGCTCCAGTAAACTGAAATCAGATTGGTTGCTTTGGATACCCCTCCATATGTGCATATTGCTACTGACATCTGTACTCCATAATTTAATGATGTATTATACTAAATCCAATCTGTAGGAGACAGTGGATCACTTGCTAATTACTCTGTTGGTTGCAATGATATTGGAACATTGGTTAAGACAACTAATATTATTAATAATAATATTAATAAATAGTATTTATATAGCAGCAATATATTACACAGTCCTACACATTAAATAGGGGTGACAATGTTTTTACCTTTAAAATTCCACCCTTTTCAGATTATCCATCAATTATTTGCAAATAACATGAAATGGCCAGGAGTTCTAAAGTAAAAGATTTGTATTTCTAGATATTCATGAGATTTACACAATCTTGCCAGACGGCAGAGTTAGGTAAAAGAGCCTTGTTGCACCGAAAAAATGCTGTGGTATCCTCTCTTCAATCCCAGCCTTCTGACTGGATAGCGAAGAGCAGTTAAAGACTGATAAAGTCATCATGGTGCCGAGTTTGCTCTCTTCTTTAAAAATGTTCTTTTAGAGCACATTTGAATAGAGCCCACCTAATCAGCTCCGAATGATTGTCTCCTTCCTCTTCCAGTATATACATTACTTAATTGAGGGTTACAAAGAGCTGGAACAAGCACCAGTTGCATATACATATGCATTAAATTATTTATTATTGAATATAAAACTGCATTAATTGGAGTATGTAATGTCCCACCCCAAAATATGTGCAGACCCCAACATGCTAGTATAATTATTTGACAAACCCGCCTTCTCTCTGTGCCCCTCCTATTAAGTTTCACCTTGGTTCTAAGGTCAAACTATTCACGATTTAATAGCTAAACCCTGTAATCTGACATTTCACTGTCTGTGACTTCCTTAGTGACTAGTAAACTTACCCACAATTGACATGAGGATGACAGTTAGTGGATCTGAGATGTATAGTCAGATAAAGTAGTGATAACATAAAACTTAATCAGAGAAGGGTACAATTACTACATATGTGCCTAGGCAGGACCTCTTATGGGTCAACTGCACTAATGAGCCTTGAACAGCCCCCTATATTTGTAAATCCTTTTTCTGTAAAAAAGAAATGGTTCCCTGGCTGCCTGAGGCTTCGGGCTGTTTGCTTTCAGAGTCAACTCAAGGTTCCTATGTGTACATGATACTTGATAAATTGGAAATCGAAAGAAAATGTGTCAGCAATGGTTATACAGTGAATGTATATGTGAGTGAAATTCTAATCTCCTGATTTTTAAAGAACTACTGTCAATGATAGACTTGATCCCTCCCAAAGGAGTATACTACAAAAAAGGAGATTTTACCATACAAATTTACCAATAAAACAATTACATTTAATGCAGTATAGAAACAGTTTACCTCTTTTCCAGGCACCTATTTACACAAATTAACATCCATCCAGAAATAAATAAAGTATAAAAATATTTGTCAATGTGTCATGAGTTTTAGCCAAAAAGAAGAAATAAGTTCAGATAAGACAACAGTCAGTTGGTCACAAGTGTGATAAAAATTTGAATCAATAGAGAAAAGTAAAATATGTGAATGTCTCTTGGTGGTATGAGGCAAAAGTCTTGTACAAAGTATATTTGATGATTCTATAATATATAAACCCAAGTCCACATCATTACTAACTGGATGACTTTTAGCTTTCTAAAGTACTGGGATCATAATAAATTACCATGCTGTTTAAAAAATAAAATACTGCTTTCATTATCTTTCATCCTTTTATGTATCTCAGCATTGCTGAACTCCTCCAGCCTCTTTAACCCACTCATTTTTTCCATGCTCTCCCTCCGGCATCAGCAGCACTTCATGGTTCTGGACAGCTTTCTGATGATGACAACAGTGGACTAAAGCTTAGTCTACACTGACTTTAATTATAAATGCTTATAAATGTCCATACAGCTTTTGGATTATTTTTCCTGTGTTTAAAAGGATGTATTTTCTAAACCTGAGAAGAGTTTAGAATAAGAGAAAATGCCTATAAACAACTGAAAATGCCTAAAAGTGCCCTATAATGCACAATTCATTTCAATTGGGGTATTTGGAGCATTTATAGAAGTTTTTAGTGTTTCTAGCAATTAGAGGTTAGTGAAATCTTTTTCTGTGTTTATGGGAATTTGTGAGGCATTTTTGAGGAAACACTGTGAAAACTGTCCATGTACACATGGCCCAAGATCCTTAACCTCCCTTGCGGTATTCCAGAGGTATTCCAGAGTGTGGCTTGGGGTTAATTTCTAGTACCATACGCGGTAACCCCAAGCCACACTCGGGGTGGCTTTCTAAAGGTCCCCACGAGCCCACGGTGTAGCCCCACCCAGCATCTGTGTCCCCTGGCCTCATGTCCCCAGGATGGTCAGTTGGAGGTATGAGTGTGCGGTGGGGCATGACCTGGCGCGAAATTTAAACAGATTACATTGTAATCTGTTTTGATTACATTACTGTATCCCACAGTTTTGTCCCCTTTGTCCAGTGTTGTGCCTGCACTTTTACTGTTTGTCCACTATCAGCCCTGACTTTTGCCTGACCCTTGACCACTTATTTTTTAAATTATTATTTATAATTATTTATTACATTATAATTTATGATTTCGTGTTTCATTCTTTATCATATCCGGGATGTCTACTAGACCCTTGTTTGGACAGATTTCAGTGAGGTATTCCTAAGTATTACAGGCCTACAATATAAAATAACAAATTTCAATGCAAAACAATGTACCCCTATAACATTCAATAACACTGACATATTTCAGTCTGCCAGGGAGGTTAAATGTGTGTCAGAATAGCTCCATAATGGGTATGTGTGACAGAGTGATAGCAGAGAAGTGCCTTCACATGGGCCTTTATTAAATGATAACCAGGTATTACAATCGGGTGCATTTATCTAAATTTTTGTGTCCATGGCTGCTAAATTTGTAGGTTTACAACATATATCATAGAATTGTTCTTAATATATACCTTCCATTAATATGTTACTAAACACAAAATCATTATTAGAGGGCAAAGTTGAGCAATTCATTTACAATGTTCACAACTGAGGCAATAAAGGTTCTCAAGTTGACTCTCATAGCTCTTTCTGCCTCCTCTACCAGACTGGTTGCTCTATATTTTCTTTAGAGATCAGAATGATGAAAAGTTACCTAGTCACGGCTTTGAAAATGCAGAATAGGGGGCTAAACTAATTTAGATACTGATTTTAGTGCTTTTCTCTGACATTTAAGGATGAATTGCTCCATGGTGCCTGAAGCTACATCGATCGGTAATGGTTTGTTTTGAAGGTCTGTTTGTTATATTCAAAAAGTAAAACAATTTAAGCCAGGGTATTTTTAAGTGCAGCAATAAATTCAAAATCAAAGATTAAATATACACTATATATAATGTTTCTAGTTCACATTGATATACAAATAATTCATACTGGTCACTCCCACTGAGCAGAGTGGGATGAGAGACCAAGAAACTGGACAGCAAATCCCTCATCAACAAAAGACAAACAGAAAATAAATATTGTGGCCCAAATTGTTTCGCTTTTTTAGCGGACTTGGTGAAGAATGTTTGTTCAATAACTACATATAATATTATTACATATACACAGAGTTATGTTCAAGGTAAAACATTAGGGTATACCTAAAATCATCATAGTAACAGTCATAAAATCAGGCTAAATTAATATGGTCTAAATGGTACAATGGTAATATAGTGATTGGTTCTGCATCAACTAAACAATCTTTTTCAAACCATTATAAATGGAAAATATGACCTAGGAGATGTTAGTGCTGAGAATGTTCATGGTGAATATTGTAACAATATATATGCTCCTAGAAATATATGGATACTTACTTGAAGCTAATGTTGATAGTAAGAGGGATGTCTTAAAAGTGTGAAAGATAATGACACCACGTTGTATCTGAAACATGGAGAAATAAGGAAGGGGGGGGGGAAGGGGGGTTGGAAAAGGGGAGGGAGGAGAAGGATTGTTGAGTTTTGAGGGTCAAATAAATATTGTTGGTCAAATGTTGTTACACGTGGTCTACTGTAACCGCCCCATATTTACATAGGGGCAGTGCAATAAGGCCTGGCAAAAGAGAAAGGCGGAAGTACTCACCATCCAACAGAGCATGTGCATCACATCTGCCCATGCGTCATTATCTCACTCATTATTATTATTATTATTAATATTAATATTAAACAGGATTTATATAGCGCCAACATATTACGCAGCGCTGTACATTAAATAGGGATTGCAAATGACAGACTAATACAGACAGTGATACAGGAGGAGAGGACCCTGCCCTGAAGAGCTTACAATCTAGTAGGTGGGGGAATTTCACACACAATAGGATGGGAGATATGTAGTGCTGGGAAGTAGTGATTGTTTCAAATGACAGAAGAAGACGGGTAGGCAAGTTTGAAAAAATGGGTTTTGAGCGCTCTTTTAAATGAGCTGCCGACTTTCCATATAAGGATGGCCAGCCGGAATCTTTGTTTTCCTGCACACCTACACAACAACCTCGATGATCTTTACAGGCCACAAGCTCTCTCGCTCCGCATCCCAACATATTTTTAATGATTTATTTGGCTTCCTTTTCACTTGTTTCATAAACCTAATCTGCCCATTCCTAAGCGTACTAGACGCTTTAATATTATTTAACTACCATTGAACTTACTTCTCGAATACCCCAATTATTAGTAATATTAGAACAAACTACTAAGCACTATCATTTATTTGTTCACTATACCTCAGGATTATAATAATACTAATCATTACCCTATTATTATAATATAATGTAGTACTACTTTTATTATACCCTTTGACTCCATATATATTCTATAGAAATTTGACCAACAATACTCAACAATCCTTCTCCTTCCTCACCCCTCCCTATCCTCCCTTTTTCTCCTCCCCCTTCCTCATTTCTCCATGTTTCAGATACAACGTGGTGTCATTATCTTTTACACTTTTAAGACATGCCTCTTAATATGATTAACATTCGCTTCAAGTAAGTACCCAAATATTTCAGGAGCATATAAATTGTTACAATATTCACCATGAACATTCTTTGTGACTATTATCTTACAATATACATATGTTTATATTACTGTAAAAATTCAACATACAGCACTAACATCTCCTAGGTCATATTTTACATTCATATTGGTTTGAAAAATTGTTTATGTGATGCAGAACCAATCAATATATTACCAATGTACCATTTAGACCATATTTAATTTAGCATGATCTTATGACTGTTACCATGATAATTTTAGGTATACCTTAATATTTTACCTTAAACAGAACTCTGTGTATATGTAATATTCTTCTATGCAGTTATTGAACAAGCACTTTTCACCAAGTCCACTGAAGAAGCCCTAAAAGACAAAACGCGTCGGGACACAATATTTATTTTCTTTTGTTGATGGAGGACGTACTGTCTAGTTTCTTGGTCTTCCACCCAAATCTGCTCAGTGTAACTCTGTTTATTATATGTAAACATTTCAATGTCTGTAGCTGGGCCACAGTTACATATTAAGCAAGAGTTCCAGACATTGGAGAAAAATAAGTAAATACAAATGTTTTATTACATTTACCACCTTGCTGCCCTTTTCAAAATACATTGCATCTAAAAATGGGAGTGAACATAGGCAGACACGGACTGGACACATTAAGGTAACAGTAGAATTACACTCCAGTCCCAGTTTTAAGGGAGCTATTTCTCAGAAGGGTCAAAATGGAGGTAGGTATATTTAAAATCTTATACTTGCTGCTCTTCTTTTCGGATATTATTTCTGGAGTTGTATGTAAAATTCCAATCCTTTTACTGCCATGTCAGCCCAGTCATAAAGTATATTAGCTGATGAATGTTATCAGAGCGCTGAGTGCAGTGCCTGGGTCGATCAAGCATGGTTTTGCTGAGCCATTATTTTTGCTTGTGTGTCTCTATACATGGACCACTTGTTTTCATGAAGAGTAAATGATCCCTATCAATGATGAATTGAAACTACAACTTGTTCTCAGTTGTGACAGAGATAAGCACACCACTTGCATACATGTATAAGTTTTTCATTTTTTGTACTTTGCAAAGCCAAACTATGTAATATTTCCTCAAGGCTATAAAACATGAAATTCAAAATAGTTTAAAGAGACCCTCTCACCAAACAATTTACTTTATCTTTATGTAGTAATATATGTTACTTGTAGTAATGTAGTAATATATGTAGTAATATATATTACTTGTACGGGGGCACCCTGTATAGACATCCAAATGTACAGAGACTTCTGCTGGTACCACATCCTGAATGTGATTTCAGAGGCCTCAGATGAGCTGCGATTAAAGTGAAACTTTATTATATTATCATTCCATTAAAAGCTACATAAAGGCTACCTAAGACAGAGGTCCCCAACCCCCAGTCCGTCTGATAGGTGGGCTGTGGCTCTTACCAGTGCACCCACCAACAGGGTCACACTGGCCAAAGCCACGGACCATGTCCCCTGGAGACATCGCAGGCTCGGGGAGGTGGGTGGGTTGTGTCTCTGGAGTGGGCAGGTTCTGGTATCATGATGTCACTGTGTGGGGATGTTTCTTCTGCTTTAAGTGACATACGGCATGCGTCGTCCGGCATGCGTCTTCCGGAGTCCATGCATTTAGTGCTCCGCGACCTGCAAAAGGTTGGGGACCACTGATCTAAGAGATGAGGGTGACCACAAGCATTAATTAGAGACCACAAGAAGATGAGAGTACTATGACATGGAAAAAAACATGGAGGGATTGTGCTGGAGAATTGACTCTTCCTGCAGTCATACGTAGTCACATTTTCTAACAAGTTCAAAGGCATATTGCAAGAAATTTACAAATCATTTATGGAATGGAAAAGCACTGCAAATAAATATTGTAAATACTGTAATTTTACCTGCAAAAGGTCTCTTTAAGAGCTGATATGGAGTGGTGCCCTGTTGTACAACAACCGAAAGGACCCAACCATATTTCATTTAACTTCATAAAACTAAAAATAGATACACGGCTTTTGATTGATATGTCTTTTACGTTGGCTTTGCTCTTTGTACTGCTTTATGAACATGCCTGGACCATAGCTGTTGCTAAATTCTCATTGTTTTATCACAAATCTCTGTAATCAGAGAAATAAAATGCGGTGGCCTCCAGATCATTGGTTGAGAAGGACTTTCAGATTGAGCCGTTAACAATATTCCTGCACTTCACTGCAATTCAGTACTATCCTATTTATTCAAAAGAAATGACACACTTTATACTGTAGTACATAAGGTTTCAGGTCCATCTTCTGCCACGTCTGGTTCCCAGAAGCATGATCAACCTAATAACTTATTCACATCAGTTGTAGTAGGTTCCTCACTCCTAATACACCTGATGCAGAAAGGCGTGTACCTACTATATAGTATATTCAGGAACAACCCTGATAGCCAAAGAAAATAAATTAAATTATTCTGGCCTGCAGTAAACTGTATTTTTTAAGTGAATCCAAACCTAAAAACCAAAACGCTTAATATTACAGGTTATCAGCCATGGAGTTGGAGGCTCAATAAAGTGGAACTATAGCTAAAAAATTTAAAAAAATTAGTACCAGACAGGTCAGGTATTGAAGAAGGAACAGATAATGTCCCTTCTGCAATAAAATAAACATACCTGTCTCAGTCCCAGTGCAGGCGCCACCATCTTCTTCTCTTCTGTGTTTCTTGATCTTCAGCCATCTTGATTGGTATGGTGGGGATGACGCAACTCCCATGCTTGCATGAATTCATTCATTCCCAGCATCCCTGGGAAGACAGCAAACAGGAAGGTTTTTTTGCAGAAGAGAATTAACTATCCCCTACCACAATAAAAACCTACCTGCTCGTAAATTTCCAAATAGAAATTATAATTCTTTTAATAAATCTTTAAAAAAAAAAACTTTCTTCCATTAGGCTTTTCCCTACCTTTTTGCTTTTCCACATCTTGCATTACCATACTACCTGCCCTTTGTCCCTGTCTACACTTACTTCTACACATTTGCCACCCAGGCTGGACTTGTCTGCCTTTTTCCATCTCCATGACACAAGTAGTTTACACAAACAAATAGGTCATTCCTGTACTTGCTGAAAATGCTGAAAATGAAAAGAAAAGTTGAATGCAGCCACCATACACAGTATTGATAAGCCGCCATATATGAAATTTTTATTTTTAGGTTTAGCTGTGCTTTTAGTTTATGAACAAAGGTTGAAGATCTGTGTTTACCTAGTGACAACCCTGCTTGTAATACAAAAGGTATGGATTTCCTTCAGCTTGTAAAGATTTGGACAGGTTTGCAGCCTCAGCTCTGCTTATCCTCAGGGGTGCCAGGGCAACAAAACTCACAGCCTTTGCAATTATTATATTCTTTTATACCTGTTTTTTTAGGACTCCTTAGGAGACAATGCAAACTACAAATACAAAATTTCGAAGCAACTAGTTAAAATTATTTTCCTTGTCCTCCTATTTTTTTAACATATTGAAAGCTAGACATTCAGATTGATGTTGATGTGCAAATGAGCAACAGTGTTACATCCCTAAGTGCTTTTTCTCAGCTGTGACTACATTTGGAGTCTTTAGTAAATTAAATTTCAACTCACTCTTTAATAACTGCTTTATTTTGTTTTTGTCTCGCCTTTGCTTGCTGGATGTCATGCTTCCTGCTGGGTTGGGTACTTAATTAAAACCCTAATTAAAATTGATCTCATCATTAGCATGCACCTGCTCTGGCTTTTTCTCTCTGGATAGTACATTGTCCTGTGAAGGTAGTGGCTAGGTTCTTAAGAAGTCAACCCCAGATGTCACCTCATCCTGTGACAGACTCACAAACACCTGTATGATCCTGATTTGCAATTGTTAGTGACCTGTATACAGAGCGTGTGCATGACAGCATGTATCTATAGGTCAAGCTGTATCATGCTTCTGCTATCACTAATTTAAATACCTCTTAATAATCACCTCTTCAGGAAAACAATTTCCCGTCTCTCATGCACACTTAAAATTCCATTGCAGACGCTGTATTAATGATAGTTAATGATCAGACCTAGCTCACAAAAGGCAGCTTGCATCTTCCATGCATTTTGTGTTTCCTCGGGTGGGGCTTTTATGGTAAGCTTTTTATGCTTGTACGGCTAAATTATCTAAATAATACTGTGAAAGAGATTTTTGTTAACATACATCTTAAATGTATTTCCTAATTGCTTTACATTTTATGCATGATGTGTTGTAATAGCCATTCTTAGATGTGTGCAATCATTGCATGCTTAAATTTCTGAATGCAATCCAGGATAACATTTCTATCTCAAAGGACTTTTTCCTGGGGTCCAGGGGACCAGGTGTTTTCACCCCAATTTAATTCTGCAGTCTTTGTACCATTACATATACCAATTATGTGGAACCCTTTTGTGACATCAGGGGCATAGTTGAAGTTCCTAAACTTTGTAACTTGACCACCACTGGTTTAAATATAAGACACACACCTTTAACCTAAAAATTGAAAATCTATTTGCATGAACCGCATTGCCAGTGCATATTCCCTGATAAGCACACTGTGATGTAAACGTACCCTTGAATGGGGTGGATACAAACATTTTCTTTTCCTCTTAATATACCCTAATAGGTGTGTCAGTAATGCTCTTCCTGTTCTAGGGTGACAGCATTCCCTCCACTCCGCACTGTCCATGAGTGAGCTGAGTTGGTGTAGCAAATCTATACTACATCTATACTATCTATTCTACTAGGGAAACTTGACTATAGTTTTACTTTCATGATTACATAAAATCTGTTCTAGTTTACTTCCTCAAATGAATGAGGTGCATGAAATTCCAATGCCATCTTCCCCAAGCCAGCTAATAGGATAGACAATCCAACCTGGTACAGTCCTCAATGCAAGAAATAGGACTGTGTTCAGACCTGCAGCAATAAATGCGGTGTTTACCACTCCTGGGCACCTAATATGCACAGATAACCATCCAGGATCTGTCTTAGGCAAAAACCTCTGTTTTTTGCAGGCTATTGCAAAAACTAGTACAGGCATCTGCAAACATTTGTACAGGCATTTGCAAATGCCTGTGTAACAGTGTGACTACTTCCTCCAATATTGAATCCAATCCCTTCACTAGGCTTATGAGTTTCCTGGATAGGAAATTGGGCAATAAGCGTGTCCCCTCACCTATCTATAAAAAGGATTGCAGGAATCTGGTTTTCCTAAATGGGAAGTGGGCACAAAACATGTAGCACCCTCCAAACCCCAGACCTCCTTTCCCCCAACAGTGGCAAGGGCCATAATTAAAAGGCCACATAGTGGCCTAATTTTTTTTTAAAGGGGCCCTCAGATGTCTCCCCACACACCTTGAAGAATAAGTACAGGGGTACATATTACCCCTTACCCATTGCCTAAAAGGGTCAAAGATGGCCTAGAAAAAAACAGACATCATTGTATTTAAAAAAAATATTACTATTGTTTTAACTAAAATTTACCTTTGCATAGTCTCATTCACGTTTATATGTCCCACAATGAACAATCCAGCAATGTGGAATGTCCCACAATGGCCCAAACATCCTCGATGGGAGACACAACTCTCTTCTGTGATAGGAGGATCTGTGTTCTCCTGTCATCTAGGTCAGAAGTGATTGGCTAAAAGGAGCACATGACCATGGAAGATATGTGGCAAAGGTAAACAGGGGACCTTGTATATAAACAAAGGTGTTTTGACTTTACTTTACTTTGACTTTACCTTGAAAAGTTTGCACAATTAATTACAAGAAATGTTGATGTTGGTGAAGATGTTAATGTGATACTGGGTGAGGAAAAGATCACGCTGGACAAATTTGGGTTTGAGATCTCTACCATCTTGATTGGCTAGACTGGAATGATGTTTGATGGGAAGCCAACTCCTGTACATGTGCATGGTTCTTCATTCATTCCCATCATCGACGGGTATGCCAGGATACTGGGCACCATACACTGCTTGTGTGCGGCTCAGATTACATTGAAGAAACAATTGTAATCAAACGGGTAAACTTGTTTTATTGCAAAAGCGACATAATCTGTTCCTTCTGCAATAATGAACCTGTCTGCTCACATTCTTTTATTATTTTAGCTCTGCCTAATTAATTAAATATATTATTGTGCACCTAAACTGATTCCAACGACTCTTCACGCATATCTTTAAACCATCTAAGATAGAGGAGCTAATTTTGATAACTTTCCCAAAATACAGTCAGTTAATATTCCTTAAAATCCTATTAAATATTAAAATAAAATCTATAAAGAGAATGTCATTGTAAGTTGTTTACAATGTTTATGTCCTAAACCACCAAAATCTGACACATAATTTAAAGAGGGTTTGATAGTTACCTTGCAGTTAGTAGAAAGCATTTTGTATACCCCACAGCTACCCTCAGCATGATTACAGCCTGGTCAGCCATAGTAACATAGTATCGCTACATATATTATTATTATTATTATTATTATAAAAGTATTGCTTAATAAAGACTTCTGCCAAAAACAGATCATCCTGCCCATGTTGGCAGTTACGTAATAATATGGTGATGAGTTCATAAATCTTTGATGTTTGAGCAGCTGTCCATAAAATGAAAAAAAAAAATTAAATTGACAACCATGCGTTGCATTGTTTACATTATCTTTTCAAAAAGAATTTTTAAAATAAGTTGATATACAGATTGATCCTGATTTTGTATGTATCCTAAAGCATATTTTCATATTTTATTTTTTTAATTGTTTTTAAATATTGAAAAAAAACAAGAAAATCATAAATGTACCATGAAACGCGTTTGGAACAAAAAAAAGAGTGGATACAATCTGTGTTACAAAGAGTTACTACTAATTGATTACCCACAGCCTGAGGGAGCGTTTGATATGTATACATGTTTGTTATATGTTCAGTGTACTATGTATGTTTATGACATCATTATGTCATGTTTTTAATGTTTGTAAAGAAGAATTGTAATTTTAATCAACTTTTGACCTGTGTTTGTGTCCATTGAAAAAATCTATATTGACCCTGTGAAAAGGATATTTTGACTTTACTTTACACGTCCTTTTCTTTCTTTGGGCTCATTCCTCCCCAAGCCAAATACTAATAATAATTAGTTCAGAGCTGCTTTGGGACTGAGCAATCTCACGTGGCTATCTCCCCATGGTTGGCACCTTGCCAGCTGCTCTGTTACTCACAGCTAGCTGCAGTGAGTGGTACTGGTACCCTGCCACCCCCATTCATTATCTATGAGACTGCTTCTGGAAGAAGCTACATGTTGTGTATTCCCGTAGGCAGAGCTTCCCTGGTATGGAGAAGCAGTCAATGCACTGCAACTTTATAGCCAGTGTGAACAATAATATAGTTAAACTGCGATATGTAAACTTCTAAAATATAATAAACAAAAAAGCAGAGTGTCTGCAAACAAAAGATTGTAGGCAGAAACAGAGATAAAAAAGAAAAGTTCAAGTTATGATTACTAACGTGCAAAATTGTCTAAATTTTTATGATAATTTAGAAAAAATTGTTAGATTGCAGCAAAAAATTAGCTCTTTTTGTGCAAAATATATTGTCAGAAGATAAAATTAAGCCTAAAAGAATACATTACTATACCTACAAAAATGCACAATAAAAGAACAAACTCTACAAGAAGAAAAATGAAAATCTGTTTACTTTCATGCAAGTTTCTCCTAAGCAGCTGAGTGAGTAAAACTGAAAGTTTCCATTGCTGTAAAATTCTAGTGCTAACAAAATCTGTATTACTGCAGAAAAATCAGTTTTGCAAAAACATCTCTCATCTCTAGGTGTGACAAATACACATACATCAAACTGAAGATGAAGGTAAACATACAAGAATAATAAAGGTGAGATGGATATAAAACAATGAAAATGGATAGGATAGTTGACCTGTTGTCCAAGGAATATGAGGAGGTTGATTACTATATAGCTCATGGTACCTTCCAACAATAGCAGCATAAAATAAAATATATTTAAGAATAAGTAAATCCTGTGGAAATTCAGGGTATTCCCTCTTTAAGTTAATTGTCACCAAAACACATTTCTCTATTGGGAAGACTTCCCTTCCCTTGTTTGCAACAACAGTAAACGTTTCTATTTACTTTCTGTCTTAATGATTATGGTCACCAAACCAAAAAAAGAGAACAAATCTATCAAATAATCACACAAATAGCAGTAAAAACTTGAAAGGGGTCCTAATGTATCTGTGCTTTAATGAAAAAGTAAGCAAAACTAATCCTTAAAAATAGAAAATTGTGATTAGGCAGTTTTGTTATTGTAGAGGAGATAGGCCATGTCCCATTTGCAATAACAAATACTTGCCTGATCACACTTTTTTATTTACACTCCCCTCTGTACTGGCTCCGTTGTGGGCACTGCCATTTTCATCTAGTCCTCTTCTGAGTGTTGGATCATTTGATTGGCTAGGCCAAGACGACGTGACTCTCCTTGCACGTTCAGTCTCGGCAGCCCCATGGGAAGCCAGGATAGCCAGCATATCCCGACATATGGAACTTTAGTTCTGCTTTAAATAAATCTAGACTATGGATGGATTAAATGTGTTTGAGGACGTCTTTTTTCAAAGCATAGATAAAGGTTCTGTGTAATGAATAAAGGGGTCCTTGTAAACATTCTGCCATATTGTATCGGCTATAGAACTTTAATAAACCCCTTGTGGGTACTAGCCCTTGGTACACTTGTTATTTAGAGGGGTAATACAGGACGATTGAGCAATAAGAGCCAGATAGGGTTTACAATCCTTGTCTACTCTATTAATATAAACCTTCAAATGTTTGGCATTTAGATGTACTTTAGGAAACATTTATTGTCTAATATTGCCTATAAGAAAAGACTATTCCTAAGTAGTTTTTGATTCTCTTGTTGCTGTCTTATAGTTAATATTTTTTTGTTTTTAGATGCCACCCATTCATATGGTCAATTCAGCAGTGTGTTCAGGGAGTCAAATTTTTGGTCTATTATAATAGGTTATCAATACTCTGGCAAATAGTTTTTGGTTTCAAGCATACACCAGTTATATTCCAGGTCCACAGATAAACCTCCTTTGGAAAAGCTACGGATGATGATTTTTTTTTTTTTTTTTTAACATAAACCGAAATTGTTGTTTTTAGTAAGAAAAGAGAATATAAGAAGCTTCATGTTGTTTGATGGTTTTCTCTATGGCAGGGGGCAGTGGGGCATATACAGACACACAGCGATCAGTCTGGACCCCTGCTAGGAGGAGGTGCTAATGCCATATTACACAAAGAATTTCTTATTATATTTTCCAGCTTTCCATTCCCATTAGAGACGCTGATTTCAGATAAAAAAGTACATTTACAGAAACACAGAGCTCAGTCAGGACATTGTGTTTCTCTAGCTACACTTAAAAGTAAATCTATCCCTGATTGAGGCTTTTATCTGCTAGAATGTAACGCAGGACAAGGAAAGCCAGTGTTTGTGTGTCTATGTTATTGTCAGTATTGTGACGAAGGAAAAATACAATGCAGCAGAGCAGTAAGCTCCGTAATGCAGCCAGAAAATACTACTCACTCAACTATTTCCAGGCATCAGCAAGTGGCAAAGAGCAAGGGAGGAACATTCAATGCCGAGGCAGTAGCATTGCCTATTGTCCAAGATAATAGTGTAAGGATAGTTGCCATTTTTGTAATCAGGTTGAGAAATGCATTAGTGGAAATGTGTCTATTTACAAATAAATGTTTCTTTTATTAATCATGTTTTACTTGCATATCAATGTGACTGAATAAACAGTCACAAAGGTCATTTGTGACATTGACACTCTCTGACTTTCAGACTGCCATGGAGAGCATTCATAATTGTTGGAAACCCAGGAAACTCCATTATAAAAAAAAGAATTGTAACTCTGGCGGTGGAACTAAAAAATTTGAGTTCAGGTCCACTTTAAGTTTAGTTCTGCTTTATAAAATCTGTTAGCTAGAGTTATGGTATAAATTCTTTTTTCTTTTGCACAGGGTAAAAAGCCTTCTGGATGATTTCACTTGAAAATGACCACTGTTGTCACCCTATTACAGGAACTGAACACACAGAGGATACATTGGAAGAATTAACACATACTAAAACTATGTTACAAGAGGAGCTAGGAAAAAAACAATGCTATGTTAGTGCAAGTGTCAGACTGAATAATATATACACTTTTGATTATTTTGTCCTTAGTTTCACACATAAGCAGATATAATAAATATATGCCTGCCCAAACAAATCATAAAATTATATAACCATAAAATTCTCTAAGCACTGGATGCTTTTTATTACTTTTTACTAACAATCAATGAAGGATGAATCCTGCCAAGCTCTACAGTAAACTCTATTCTATTGTAAACTACCTCAACTTCATTGTGAATTTCAACCACCTCCCACTATGTTATGAAGAGGAGGAAATCGGGAGGGGGGCTGTAGTCATGCCTTATGTTGACAAATATGTTTTTTAATTATAATATATAGTGAGCAAGTATTGCTGGAAGGTAAAACATGGCTTAAAAAAACTAATGCAACCACCGCAATTGATTTTTAGAGCTCAGTAGCTTAAGCTGACAAAGGGAACAACCAACAGGCTTATGACCCGATCTATACACTAACTAAAATTTGTGTGAGTCCGTTGTTAATGAACAGAGCAGGCAGCAGCTGAATGCTATGTACAGTTTTAGGACTGGCAGTTGCTGTTGTTGGTTTGGCAAGGTAAATATCAATTTACACTCCATATTCCGAACTATATATATATATATATATATATATATATATATATATATATATATATATATAAATATAGCTAGAGTTCAGCTTTAAGTTAATCAAAAACCACATCAGATTGTTTAACTGTATCTATGCAAAACAATTTTTTTATTGTAACAGTAGAGGAAAGGAAAGAATATAATTAAAGTGCCAATTGCGGCTTTCTCTTGGAGAAATCTTTGTCATTTCCTGAATACCTTTTTATTCCTGACATTAGTTGGACAGGTTGCAACAGAATGTCATGAAAAGGCTGAAATACAGCTATAGGATATTGGATTAGTTGTCATTGTTCTCATTGGCACCAAAGATGCACAAAACCTTCCAGGATGGATCAGCTCTTATCCAGATGATAGCAAAGGCACAGTGTGGCTATTTCTAAAACAAAATATCTTTGGCTGCGAGTCTGATTGCTCGCTGTGTGTCAGTCCAGCATAGTGCTAGATAAACTCTATTTTGCGGGTTGATCGATTCAGCCTTGGTTCATCTTTAATACATTCACTTGGGCCCCTTTTAAAGAGAAATCACAGAGTTGCTTCACTCCAGCTGGTTCGGAAAATTGTTTTTACAATGCAACTATGGATCATGAAATAGTGACTTTACCCCGCTTCAGGGTCAGAGGAATTATTTCAGTTGATTCGGTTTACTTCAGGTCACAAAAAAAGCAGTCAAAGGCCCTGACAAATATGCCTGATTACCCAGCACGAATGAAACCATAGCAAGACTTCCTAACTCAGCAGGCTAATGACAAGGCTGATTCTTGTTCTATTAACAGAAATTCACATGTAAATTGTGAGAAAACACTGATGGGGTCTTTTTGCTCCTGTTTTTTACATATTTATTGGTAGGAAACAAATATTTCATTTATCATACCAAAATTATAATTAGCAACTCCTGGAAGATATTGATCATCACTCAGCTAAACATATCTATATTCTCTGATAAAGTAGAAATGGGACAACACGTTTTAAGGTATAGTGTTATATATTTTTCTTACTGCAGGTAGGTTTAAAAATACATTAATTATAATTCAATAAATGTACAGCAGCACAGGGGAGGTAAGGTGAGGACAAGACAGGTAGGCATACTACATTCAAATGTGTTGATATGCTGAAAAAAAGAATAGGATGGGAAGCAGAATGGCTTATTCAGTCTGCTTTTGCTTTTTCAATGTCCAGTGTATATATGTTATATATTTTATATATGCGTGAATATTTAACTGATGACAGTTGTATGGGAGGTGTGGAAACAAATTTCACTGTCAAGCATTTGATTTGCCCTTATGATATTCTCCTTATTCCCATAAAATTAGGATCACCTTCATGGGAGGGCAATGGGGACTTCTGTAGCAGACCCCACTCAAAAGAGCTTGAGTTTTGCAATGGTGGAACTTTTAAACTTTTGGGGGAGAGAGGATAGGAAATATACTTAGTATGGGGCCAAGAAATGTCTGACGACAGACATACATAAAGGACAAAAAGGAGAGGGAACTGGCAGAAGTTACTGTATAAACCTTATCGCTCTGCCACTATCATTGCAAAGCAAAATGTTGGTGCCGGTGAGGCTGCAGTGTGGTTAATGCTTCCTCGGGTAATAAAGATACTAAATGTAGCTCCTCCCTCACAGCAGCCCCTTGAGAATGAATAGAGAAACGATTTACTGAAACGATCAGTTGGCTAGTAAAAATTAAAAAAACAAAAAAACAACCACAGCTAAGGATTGCACCATAAATGACAATACTACTGCCAAAGTTTTCATACACTTTAGGGTTAGAATGTAAAAAAAAAGAGTAGGAATAAAGTGTTGTAAGGGCTGAAGCTTGAGCTGGATTTTAGAATAGGGTTAGAACTCAGGTAGATGTATGGTGTAAGCAGGAACAGGCATGTAATATTGCAGGTTTTAGGCTTAGAAAAGGCAAAAATATTAATGGTGAAAAAACATAGGTCAGCAGGGTGAAAAAGCACAAAGTTCCCTGCACTGCAAGTTATCGAGTACTATGAGGGTACAAAACAGAAAAACCATGACGCTACAGAACAGGAGTGCTATGAAGTTACAGAACTAGAGTGATTTAAAGATAAATAAACAGGAGTGCTATGAGAATACACAGCACAGTAATGCTATGAAGATACAAAAGAGTAGTGCTATGAAAATACAAGACAGGAGTGCTATAAAGATACAACGCAGTTCATGGCACAGTAATGCTATGAAGATACAAAACAGTAGTGCTTTGAAAATTCATAATAGGAGTGCTATGAGGATACATGACAGCAGCGCCATATTTCACTTTCTTTTGTCATCACATCATAGAAGTGCATACTTATCAGAAACAAAATTAAATAAAAAATTGACACATTTTGTGTGATTATTGCAAAGAATAGGAGACATTTATCAAGCAAATTTAAAGGCAGTTTGAAAGCCATTAAAACTTTCCAAAGCATCAAAAGAAACATGTCATCAGAGGTGGAAAGAGTAGTAAAATATTCTACTCAAGTACCATTACTTTTATAAAATTTTTACTTACAGTAAGTATGAGAAAAAATTACTAGTCGAAAAATCCACTCAAGTAAAAGTAAAAAAACTATTTTTTTAATATACTTTTTAACAGTGGGAATTAGGGGGAGTCTTTCCAGGGTAGTGCAAAAAGGTCAGGGGATATAAAGGAACACATTTACAATTGAAAGTTTAAAAACAAAACATTTCAACAAACATTTAAACAGAAACTAAAGTGAAAATAAAAAAAGACACTTACCTTTACTTCCACAGATCCCTCTATCCCTCTAGAGTGGTCTTCCATTTGGTCCCACATCATTCTGTTTTTTTCTTCATCCTGGCACTCCTGCCATTTTCTTCCTTCTTCTTGCCTATACCACCAGATCCCCGCACTGCAAAATCCTAAGAATAGGTGATGTATGCCACTGCCAATCTCAGTGCAAATGATTTTCTCTTTTCCTTTTTCAATGATTGAAAAGGTCCAACATTGGTCATTCCTAAAGGAGCAGTCCAAAGCCTCCTGGGATGCACGGGAAAGGTACCCCATGAGGCTCTGCACTCCCATTCAGCCTTAACCGCTATGGTGGTAAAGGCAGAAGGAAAAAGACAGAAGATTAAATATTCTCAAACAATAAAACAGTTAAAGGTGGCAAAAATTGGACTAATATTTTTTTCACCAACAACAGTCAATTGATATATCAAAACAGGTCAAGGTTTCAAGTGTTGTGAACCAAAAATACAACAAAGAACAAAAGGCAGACACAATCTTGGAGTCTAATTTTGACACCCAGTGCTTAATCACCTCTGACATAGAAGTTGCAAAGCACTACTCTAATAATTCATTACAAACATGTGGCTTCAACTACCAAAGATAGAAGTCCTCTTCGGCTAGCACAGTCCCAGTAGGACTGTGCTTTGACAAGAATGAAGCCAATGTGCAGTCACTGATATGATGCCTGTTCAAAAGTTTGTAGTAACACAAGTGTTGGTTGTAAATGCAACTTTGATATTGTACAATATAGTTATATATTGTGTAGGATTGGATGGGGAATATGAAAATTTAAACTAAACTAATTTTAAACAGAATAATTTCTTTATATGTTAATTAGTGATAGTATATAAAACACCCTACTGCTTCTTTACTTACTGTCAGTTTTGATTGTTATTAGCTTAACAAATGACTTGGAAATACAGATGTAGTGTATAGTGTTTTGCTTTATTAGTTGTGATTTTTTGAAGGTGATTAGTATCACAATTATTGCTTCACAGAAATTTTTGGAATGAAGGAGTCCTTCAGGAGACTCCTTAGCTATCTTTGCTATTCACTTGGTTGCATCCTGGGTATTGTCTGCTTCTCCTGCTGCCACCTTGCACCCATTTCCTGACGCCAATTAAAGGAGCAACTTTGATTTGCATGTTTCATCCATATGGGTTTTTGTAGGTATATTATAAGATTTAAATTTTTTGTAATTTTTTATGTATTATGGTTTATTTGATCTGTTTGTATTTTCATGTTTTTTAGGTCTCAAAAATTGAACTATGGTCTGTGAAATGCGTCAAACCTTACTATTAGACCTTTCCATGACATATTGGTAATTTGTGTGAATTTAACGTTATAAATTTTTTTAGATGATTTAGTAAAAATATTTCTGTGGCGGGGGGCTAAGCCAAAGCGTGGGTAGGCAGCACAGATACACTGCTCCCCTAGCACCGGCTACCTATATTTATGGCTGCTACTCTGGGCAGGAAACAACAGCAGAATTCTGCTGCTACATCCGGCGGGTTTCGGATGCTGAGGATTGGCCAGTTTTACCCGGCCACACAGCTGGAGGATTATAAGAGGAAGGGGGGTAAGATGGCGCCTCTTCTCTTCTTAGGAAGACACAGAGCAGTGAGAGCTGGACTTCCCTGCTCTGCCCAGTGTCCATCAAGGGGAGGTGGAATGCTCCCCAATTTCTGCTTCAGCATCCCCTGTCCATCAGGAACTTATCCCAGGGAAGACCCAGGACATGGTGGCAGTTACAGATCCTGAGGTGAGCTCACTGCACTCTGCTTCCTCCCCTGCAAGCTCTGACAGGCATTTTCTAGTCTCTCAAAGCCCTGCTACAGCTCAACATTCCCCAGCATGGGACAGGGGTCTATATTTACACAATATACCTACCATTGACTATTTTGAAAACTTTAGGAAAAGTCTGGTAGACATTTTCCGCTTGGAAATTGTTACGCTTAAACGTGATATGACGCATCATATTGAAGAAGCAGAAAAGGCCACCAAAGATCTTAGAACCTATGTATCCAATCATGCTTCTATTTTAAAGGAGCATTACGCCCTATTGGAGAAGGTATTTGTACATCAAGATTACCTGGAGAATAAAAGTAGGTGCAATAATGTGCATTTCAGGGGCCTGCCAGAGTCGGCTGAAACCAGAGACCTCTATGTAGCCGCCTTGGCCATATTTAACGCTGTACTGGATAAACCTAAGGACTCTCCTTTGGAGATTGATCGTATACACAGAGCCATTGGCCCAATATTATCAAACCCCAGACGCTCAAGATATGTGATTTGCCGCCTACATGCTTACAAAGTTAAGGGCCAGATTTTAAGGCGAGCCCGGACCAGGATGACATTCTTTTCAACGACACCCAGGTGATCCTTCTACAGGATTTATCACATGGCACACTAGCTCAACGGAGATAACTGAAGCCATTACTGGGGGTGCTACGCACTCAAAACATCTGTTACTGATGGGGCTTACCCTTCCAACTGGATGTGTTTAAAGAGGGTCGCTCGGCCACGCTAAGATCATTGAATAACCTCCCTGATATCTTGGATACTTTTAATCTTACAGAGATTGATATCCCTGATTGGCCATCGCCAGTCCCTGAAGTGCCTAATCTGCCAGTGAACCCATGGCAACTGTCTTCCAAGAAGAAAAGCCCGTTCCCAAGGGGGTTCCCCGACTAGGAACTTTCGCTGCTGATTGCATCCAGATGGGTGAGATCTTACCAACTGTTACTGCTTGTTACCTCTGCAATTCTTTGAAATTTATTGATAGTTGTTTTTTCTTTTTTGCCTCATTTATGGTTTTTGTATCCGATGCGAATGGGCCGGTTTTCTAAAATTATAATGTTATGCCTTCTCTCTTTTGATTTTCATAAAGTGCACTTATTGTACATGCTCATAATTATTGTTAAAATATGTCACCTTAATTTATTCTGGCTCTGGGGGGGTGTTTTTAGCCCATCCTCCTACTAGGGACATAAGTTATGTTTTTGCCGGTATGTTTTTGCCCTTTGTTATTTGTGTTCTTGCCAGGTGTAATTGTAGCTCTGACGGGAGCCCCACCTTGGTTGTCCATGTTACCCCAATTAGGACCACCAGGGCAGCTTCTGCGACTGACAATAATCTTAGAATCTCCCCAACAACACTGCCCTTATTTACCCTGCGGTCACAGCTGATTTGAGGCACACAAGAGTATTAATGGAGTTTCTCCATTGAGAGTTCAACTGAAGTTCAGTTCCCACGGTCACCGGGCTGATAAGTATAGCCCTGGGAGGGTGGGAACTTGCGGTCACGTTACGCTGTTCCATATGTGTTCTTGGATAGAGATTCTCTATCCAAGAACACATACTACAATTACGCTAGGGCTGCAAAAGCAATCAGGGGAGCGGATCCCCTGATTGCTCTTGCAGTTCTACACAGTCCTGAATCATAACCTGAATCCCCTACCCCTATAGATGTTAATAGTGTTCGAATTTGGCGTTCGATCACCCGAAATATATCGGGCTTTTTGATCGTATAGCCGCTGAATTGAACACTGAGCTTTTCGACCAACACTAGTGGTGACAAAAGAAACTCAAAATGAATTACATAATTTTTTTCTCCCATAAACATTACGCAAGGTAGTAACCCCGTAGTGGTCTGGAAAGCCCACAAGGCCATCATTAGAGGCCACCTAATCAAGCACGGAGAAAGACTTAACAAAGCAAGGCAGCAGGAAATTTTAACTCTACTTAACAGTATTAGGGAGTTAGAAAAAGTGCATAAAAGAGATCCTACGGCGGAACTGAACCACAGATTGATTGAGATCCAAATTATCAACTTTGTGCCTTAACAATGTCAAAGCTACATTAGCAAAATGCAGAAGAACCTAATATGAATATGGGAATGAGTGTAGCCGTACTTTAGCGAGAGCCCTTAGGAGACAAAGAGAGCATACTTTTGTCCCATTCATAGTTGACAAAGGAGTTAAGAAATATCAGGTTCTGGATATTGCAAATGAGTTTAAAAACTACTATATGTCCCTATACAATATCAATGTAGTGGCCCCTGCGTACTAACGACAGTGAAGGAGTACTTGACCAAAGTCAAGATGCCCATACTCTCTTCTAGTGATATTGAAGTTCCATGATCAGTGGCAAGGAAATTCTGAAAGCAATAGCAGGTACTTCTGGTAAGACTCGAGGACCAGAGGGTTTTTCACTTGCCTATTACAAAATGTTTAAAGAGATATTGGTGCCCCATATGGTAGATACCTTTAATGCTATTTCAGGAGGGGCAGCCCTACTCCCTGATTCTCTGAGGGCACACATCACAGTCATACCGAAGGAAGACAAGGACCCAGCCCACTGCTCCAGTTATAGACCCATCTCTTTACCTAACCAAGACTTAAAATTGTTCACTAGACTGCCGGCAATACTGCCCAAGTGGGTTTTGTTCCGCTGAGGGAAGCTAGGGACAATACCATTAAGGTGTTTAACTGGATCCATTTGGCCTCCACATACTCCTCACCAGTCTTCCTGCTATCCACAAATGCAGAGAAGGCATTTGACAGAGTGGACTGGACATTTATGGACCAGATCCTATTGCATATCGGGTTGGGGCCGAAAATGTTAGCTTAGATTATTTACTCCTGCCCTTCAGCTGCATTCAGGGTTAATGGAACCCTTTCAGAATACTTTCCCATATCAAATGATACACATCAGGGCTGCCCCCTCTCTCCACTGATATTCATTCTGACATTGAAACCTCTGCTGCGGGCCATAAGGGCTAACTCCGACATCACAGGGTTATTTCTGGGGAATAAAATGTACAAAATTGCAGTGTTTGCAGATGATCTGCTGTTTGTACTCTCCAATCCAGTCACTACACTCCCGAACCTTCAGAAGGAACTAGCTTTCTATAGCACCCTTTTAAAAGTTAAAATTAATTATAACAAATTAGAGGCGCTAAACATTGCCCCAAGGGAAGGAGGATATATTTGGGAGGAATTGGTCATTCAAATGGGCCTCAGGAGGCCTTCGATATCTGGGAGTCTTCCTTTCCAGGGATTTATCAAAAATTTTTAACTTCCGACTTATTGAAATGGAGGGCACTGACTATATCTTGGTTTGGAAGAATACAAGTGCTTAAAATGAATGTACTGCCGAGGTTTCTTTATCTTTTCCAGACCTTACCAATTTGGGTACCTAAATCCTTCTTTAAAAAAATAAATATGGCACTCTTTCAGTATATTTGGGGCAATCAAAAGCCTAGACTGAATCGCAACCTAATATTCCAGCCCAAGACAACTTGAGGGTTTGGGGCC
Organism: Pyxicephalus adspersus; assembly: GCF_032062135.1. NCBI lineage: Eukaryota > Metazoa > Chordata > Amphibia > Anura > Pyxicephalidae > Pyxicephalus > Pyxicephalus adspersus. The sequence continues at coordinate 34,443,182 of NC_092868.1, read as the reverse complement.
CCTAATATGTATAAATATTATTCGGCCACTCGCCTAGTGAGGGCGGTAGACTGGGCTAGAAACAGTTTCTCTAAGCAGTAGGTAGGACTGAAGCAGTTGACCAGAGAGCGATTTATCTGGGAATTTTAGACAAGACCCATTGATAGGCTCCACCCTGAAGGTGTGTTCTAAAATGTTTCTCCCTCTCTCATGTTGCACCGTCCCCTTCACTGCTCTACCCGGTGATGGATAATCCAACATTTGGACCAGGTATAGATGATCCATTTTTTGTCCATCTTAAAGAACTGGGTTACTATAGGGCAGTGAACTTTATTCAGAGTGACTCATGGATGCGGACCTGGCGAGTCTTGGAGAAATGAAGCCCATTGATCTTTGTAGAGTGAGACAAGTGGCTCATTTCCCACACTCTTTACCACGGAGCAATGGGTTGCCAGACTGCTTACTTCATTTCAAGCCTCTCAATTCTGTACGCTCAATTCCCCACCTAATGATGACCCACCTTCTTATTTGGTAATGTGGGAAAAAGAGCTAAATATCACATTGGATGCTGTGCAACGACAGAAAGTGATATGGCTAACCCACCATACCTCGGTTAGTTGTAGGTTTCAGGAACTTAATTATAAAATTCTTACCAGATGGTATCGTACTCCCTTCCAGTTACATAGATTTTACCCATCAGTCTTAGACCAATGTTGGCGATGTGGGGTGGAAGAGGGTACATTACTATACATTTTTTGGCCATGCCCGATTTTACAGTCTTTTTGGAGCAGGGTCAAGGACATTGTACAGAAATTCACTGATCATCCCTTACCTGATGATCCCTCATTTTTCCTGCTCCAACATAGCTCCCTTTCTCTCAGATTCCATAAATAATCAGTGGTGAGCCACCTGCTAAATGCAGCGAAACTATGCATTCCAATAAATTGGAGATTGAATAACTGCCTCTCCAAAGCACAAAGGTTTAAAATTATCAATGAGAATATGCTTGTGGAGGATTTAACAGCAATCCTCCATGATAGTTCTGAGAAATGTAAACGTACCTGGTTTTATTGAAAGGAATTCCTGTGTTCTTGAGATTTTGCAAGATTTATGCCTTCCGGTTCTTGATGTGTTATGTTTTATGTACCCCTTTCTGTACACAAATTCTGTTTTATACTTGACAGTTTAACACTTACGATTGTACCATCTTTTTATTTTTATAAGTTTGACTCCTTTTTGTTCCTATTTAACTCCTATTTATTGCTATGTCTGATGTATGGACTCTTGCTGTACAATGTTGATTTGTATACGTTTCATCTGTAACCCTGGAAATTGAAGTATTTTGTTTTTTTTGTTTTGCACCCTTCTCCTTTTGTCTCTATGTACAGTAAACAAACTGCAACTAAACGTTCCACATAACTGTGGATCAGTCCTGCACACTGATTCGTAAGAATCTTATTCCCCTTCCTCCATACAGAACAGCTTCAGCTCTAAGATGTTGGTTGGTCTCCTCACATGAACCACATTGAATTTAGATCAGGACTTTCATTTGGCCATCGCAGTATATTTACTTTATTCCTACTTAAACATTTTTCGATATAATGACTTTTTGTGTTTAGGATTTTTGTCTTGCTTAATGACTCGCTGCCTCTTGAGATTCAGTTCATGGACAAAATAAATTTTCCTTTAAAATTCTCTGTTGAAATTCAGAATGTATTGTTCCATTTATGATGGCAAGCCATCCAGGCCCAGATGCAGCAAAATAGTCCAACCTTAAGGAATAATGTTTTTGTTCTGGAATGCAGAGTTTTTCTTTCTCCAAAATAAATGCTTTGGGCCAAAAAGAAGAAATTTACTTCTTTTTTAACTCTAGCACTTATTACTCCTTTCTCCCATTTTCCTACATTATTCATCCATTTATTTAACAATTTATGTGCTCATTTTTTTTTCTTTTGTTTTTCTTGGTATTTTTTGTTACATAGTGGCATTTCCAATACATGCCAATTAAAAAAATATAAAATTGTGATGTTATCCTGGGAAATTACAAAATAATTGCTGAATAAATGGACCCATGAAGGAGATGTATATATTGCTCTAGTCCACTAGTGGTGTAAAGATATGAGAGCAGAAATTATTACTACATTGTGTGCTTTACTACAGCACTAAAATTAAATAGATTTTCAGTGATAATTATTACATTTTGATGGTCCAACTTCAAGTGTTAAAATTGTTTGAATAGACAGAAATGATGGAAAGCAGCCTTGCAATGTGCTCGCATGAACTGTGCAGCTGCCAAAAAGCTTTAAATTGCAGGATTATTTTGCCCCAATTCCCTCCCTTCTCCTATACCTTCCTATTGGCCCATAAAGTAAATAGATGGCGTCATGACTCAAAACAATCGCTGACTCCCCCCAGGGTGTGAAGTCAATGTGAGTTCATAAGCTTGCATATACTTGGTATTGGTATTATTACATCAAAAAATTCCTTGTGTAGTACACTTTATGTGGTTCCAGCTTTATAGACTGTAAGCCAGGAGATTTTAGGAGTAACATTGACTGATACACAGATTTACAAACATATAACCCATTTGTTATTAGCATTTTGATAATTGTAAAATACTCAATAAAAAATCTTTGGGTCACATCTGAGGTTGCCAACAATTATGTCTACTTGCCCAGCTATAGCTGTTATTTCTTCAGGGTCATAGGAAAATAATAAATCTCAAGTTTATTCAGGAAATAGAATGAAAACTGCCATTAGACCCAAAGCTTCATCATTTTTATTAACTACAACTGCTATTTCTTCCTTATCTCTCATTACATTAAAGTCTGCTTATGAAAAATAGCCTTGTTTAATTAATGTGGCATAGTAAGGCTATAAATAGGAAAAAAATGTCTTTTAATATCAAGTTTGTGACCAACAAATTGCATACAAGTATCAAACATTAAAGCTCCCAAAGAGGAATACTTAAAAATTATAAATTTATTACCTATTTAAATGCACCTAAATTTGATATTTCATTTTTGAAGACAGCGAGTTAGACCATCAACAGCTTTTTATATATTTTGTAGGACTCTGTTATGGACATCTTTTACATCAGTTCCTATGCCTGCATATCTGCTGTTGTCAGTATGAAGGAGTCACTTTCCCCCATCCTCATTTAATGGTTACTTTTCATTATTGAGAATTTAGTAGAAGATGCTAGTTCTTGCTGGGTCCATGGTGGCAATCTTATTTCTGGAGGACAAAACAAATAAGAAGCCAGGGACTAATAGAGTCCAACACTATAATTAAACTAGGCAAACTAATGAAAGTCCACCTCCAGCCTACCTAAGATATTTTGGGTCATGGAATTGACCCCTACTTGCAGTGCAGGTAGTATAATATTACTCTTTCTGTGCGCCAAAGAAAAGAAGTGTGAATTTGCATTGTAGCTCATGATAGTTGAAAAACATCCGGATCAGTTGACATCCAACACCAGCTAATTCCTTCCTCCTTAGCCTAGACATCTTGAATATATTCCCTAAACTTTATCATTCTGGCAGTTATATTACTGCAGGCACATGGAGTTCCTAGACATGTGTGTGGGGTAGATGGTGGTGGGACTGCTCCATTTAACACTTTTAAACCTCTTACATTCTGAAAAGCAGATCCTTCTTAATGTATCTTACATTTTTAGAAATAGCACTAAAATAGCTAAACAACAACTAAAGCAGATTTATATTGTATTATATTATGCCCCATACCAATGTGTTTAAAAAAACAACTCTTTAAGTTATGGATAGCATAGAGGAGAATCAAAATCTGTCAGTTTTTCTGTTTCCCATTGTCCAGATTTTTTTTTTAATTTTCTATCCTATGATATATTAGGAAGTAGGAAGTCTCTGCAACATGAAAACAATCTCCTCTTAGATAGTTGTCTCTACAACAATTGTCCATAATGGAAGAATTTGCCTAAACTACTCTTTAATGTGACATTGCAATATTTTTGAATGTTCTCCCTTTAAGTTCCTATAACTGTCGTCACCAGGAATAACAAATCTCCTGACACAATCTGACCCTGACAGGGGGCCTGACACTTACCCTCCTACCTAAAACTTGGAAACATTTTTGATTTTTAGAGACATTTTAAAGTCTTTTTCTCCCAAATGACCAGCAAATCTGGCAACCCCATTGCCTTGTACACATCACTTTCTCAATCTGATTTCAACAAAGAAATTAGCTTGTCATATTTAATAAATATATAATTCCAATTTGGAGTTTCCGAATCCTCTAAAACTTATCAATTAATATGACTATATTCGATTCAAGTCAGAATTTAACTTTTCTGGCCACCTCTATTTTTAGTATACAACACAAAAAGAACTGTAACAACAATTTCTCTAATACATACATACATGTGACACCTAACCTGCCAATTCCTGTCCTGATTTTGCAGGGATTGCTTGATAATTTTCTTGTGGCCAAAATTTAAATTTTGTGACTTTATGGAACCTTTAATTCTCTTGAAAGCTCGCTATGTTGATGATGCAGTAAAGATCGCATCCGTAAGTTTTTGAAGCATTTAAAAGCACATAAAAATTTGAGCACCCTATTTCTTTGACCATGAAAGCTTAGACCGACAAACCTTGAAGCTCACTTAAGAAACTATGACTGTCATTCTCTTGGACTTTTGGGAACAATATAATTCTAGTATGTTTATTTTGAGATGATTTTCCAGCTGATTCATTTCACATGTCAATACCACAGCTAGAGAGGAGCATCGGATACTGGATACTGTTTGTACTGACGACAGATATTAAAATAAAGAAAAGAAGAATAGACACAAAAGTACACGCTGCTTTCTTGATCTCTATTCTGTAATGCTCTTTTGACCCTAGAAATGGTCTCATCATAAAAAGTACCTTTTGTCCATTTATGGCTCAGACCAAGCTGAGTAGATTACCGTTAAAATTACACCGTAGGCTAAAAGCCACAGGCAATGATTTGGCACCATTTCATAAAAAATGTATACTTCATATTAATTCCAAAGCACAGCCATAGTACGCTTCAGCCCTGAGCACAAATTAAATGGCTGGCAATATTCCATTAAAGTGTATCTATAGCCAGAATTTCTGAACATATCTGGAATTAAGAGAAAAAGCTCTTTAAAGGTAAAGGAAGTATCCACTTAATATTGTTATCTAAACCGGTATCCCTTAGAGCAGCCTTTCTCTACCTTTTCAACATGGGGGAAACCTTCTGGGTCTTTGGGGAACCCCTGGTATGATTTTTATATCCACAGCTCACAGTACATTAGAATGGTGGTCAGTGGGATGAATGCCTCCTATAATACAGGCCAGGGTTAGGAATATCACTCATACACATAGCCAAAAAGTTCAATGGTGTCAGTAATACTGACCTAAGAGGTCCACACTTATGATGGCTCAAAGGACCCCAAGTATCCTATGTAGGAGCCATGGGGTTCCATGGAATCCTGGTTGAGAAACATTGCTTTAGAATATTTCCACCTACCTCAATTTCTATTGGCAAAAGCTACAGTTTAAAAACATCATGAATCTTTGGTGACAACGAACACCAGGAAAAATATAAAGGCTCAGTCTCCCTAGTGGAAACACAGGCAGCAATTAAATCTGAGAGAGTTTTGTATATGTTGTATATATGGCAGCCAGTGCTCAGCAACATCAAGGTACAGACAAAGCTTCCGGCTGACTTGTATAAATGTCAGAATAAAAAAAGATTGCAGGGAACTGGAAAGCTCATTGATTATTTTATGTGTATATTATACAGTATATACACACTGGTAATTCCTACAACTAGGATCATTATTCCAAAGCATATTCTAGGAGTTCTTAGGCAATTAAAACTAGCAATGATAAATTAGAAAATAAACCATAAGTAATCATGTTTCTCATATCAATGAATGATTAATTCTGTATAATTGCTATTGGAGATGAGTAAATTTCTTCAAAATTCTCCACCAGCAATGTAAGTCTCTGTCCTCATTACCGGTATGTGTTTCACTGTGTAAAATTTATAATATACATTATGTAAACGGTATAAGCAATCTTTCAGAATACTTGTTTCTTTCCTACTATTGGTAAGCAGGTAATTACTTGTTGGAATGTTTCTTCATTATAATTTTATACTGCACAGCAAAGACTCTTCATTGGGACATTCATGACCCACTAAATGCTTACTGCTAGCTCCTCATTAACACCATTGAAAACTAAAAAATAATCCCTTATTTTGCCTAAAAAAAAGTCTTAAAAGTGTAAATTTTCTTGTGCCAGATTAATGGTCCCACAAAGTCTGCTGGGAAGCTTACGTATGGATCTGCATCTCATATCTGGATAAGTTCATCTCTGGGGTCCCTACTGCCTTTACTGTTTTATCCTGCTGATCTGCTGCATTACAGGAGTAACATGGTGATCAGCAGGAGGAACAAGTAATTGAGCAGCATTTGGAGCATGGGCAGAAAGGAAAGAAAATACCTTTTCAGAGTATTACAGATACATAGGAAGAGAGATGTTTGTCTTCAAAGTGTAAAGGACCACCAACTTGGATTAGACAGAAAAGTTGACACAAAAGGGTCTTATAAACGTTCTAAAAAATTTTCTTTAGCTCCTTATACTTCTTTCCCACATGCTCTGTATATGGGATTCTGGTCATTTTTTAAGAGGTTAAATATCCTTGTTACTGCCACTACAATTCCTCTTATGCTACGTTTTCCCCCCAATGTCCAAATACTAAGTGTGGTTCATATATATTAGCTTATTACATTGTATCCAGTTGTTGTTGGTGGCCTCAGGGCTACATTTAATCCCTAAATAATCAATTCTACAATAGCTAGGAAGCTGCACTTGAAAAGATTGTAATCATTTAAACAGAATTTGTATTCCATATGTTGCTCTATAAACATTGTATGTGCTTGAAGGACTACCACCAACACCTCACATGGCGTCACTGGCCTCCGTTATAGATACTCCGTAATAGGGGTTAGTCACAGAGGTCTGCTCCTGCCCCTCCAGTCTTTACTCCACTAAGTTTTTTGCTCTATAGTTTCATTGCAAAATACCCCTTTTGCAAACATCAAACTACCGCTGGCATTAAAACCTTTCCTTACGCCCAGAAGAAATAGCCTCCTTGCTAGAAAAATATCATGCTACCTTCAAATTAGGAAAATGAAACTCAAAAAATGATTCCATTTTGAAAGGCATTGCACAGATTCAAATGAAATACTGTGATGACCCAGATAGTCTAGCCCTGTCTTTCCTGTACTGTTAACTGTTGTCCCCTCTACCAGCACTCCCCACATTTGTAGAGCATTGGGAGTGGAACCATGTTAACAAATTTGTTACCTACCAAATTGTGCTTCTAAAACCTAGGTGCTCTGGAGAAAAACCTTTAATTCCCGTTTAAATAGTATTTACCTTTAAATATGCTCCAGACTACTCTTCAATTATATCAACCAGGTACCCTACTTGACATCTGGTGGATCAGTCCCATCATATCTACATTTTGGTCTGGAGTTTATTGGCTCCTATCTATTATACCACAGAGGCCACCTAGGCCACAGTGGACCTCCTTAAAAAATCTGTTACTCTTTCTTTGTTAGAATTTTATTGCATCTGTAATTGCAAATCAAAGCAAGAAGTTCCCTAGCCTGGACTTCCATTACCTAAAAAATTACATCCTATTGATTCTAGTAAACAAAAAGAGACCAGATAAACTGAATGACACTATGACCTAATTCGATAATATATGGGTTAAACATTTCCCTTTACTTAGCCTTGATCATAGATTCCTCCATTTGTAAGAAAATAAAGTAATTAATGGGAATTCTTTCCATGGAAAGGATCACTGTAAATAAACTGGTAAAAAAAGGAAAAAGATGTGTCCTTTGCTGTTCCCCAGCCCGATGATTGCACTTAAATCATATTGCAGCTAAATACTTCAGGAGATATTTTATGACCTTTTTCTCTGGAATTAGGTATTGTAAATTGCAGTTTTAATGTTCCGCCCTTAGTAGACATATTGCAGCACACAGTAGACGTATTGCATTCCTGTTAATATGACCCACTGTTTTTAATCTGAGTTTGACCTGTCTGATTTAGCACATACACCATGCTCAAGTGGCATTCCCATCATACAAATGCTATTACTATAAATAAAAATGTAATACCACTCTTTATTATTATTATGGTTTTAAATAGCTTATCCTTGATGAGGTTTTAAAGTTAAATAGACAAACATACTTTTCTTTAGCATGGCAAAGAATCCAGGCCATCCTAGGAATTTCAGTTGAAACACAGAAAGAGTATTCATATCATTTTAGTGAAGCAGTTAGGTGTGTGTAGTTTTTTTGTGTGTGTTTGGTTGAGGTTTGTAGGCCATAACTGCCTTTTGGCCCTTTTCAGTTACCAGTCTGCCTTTTGTATATTACAGCTGTACAAAACAGCAGACTTTTTTTTCTCACTGACTGTTTTCAGAGACCAGGATGAAACCAATTAGTCTCATGGTGTATCTGCATAAATAATTAATGCCCCAATGATGGATCGCTATTCCAAAAGGTGTAATTACTATGAGATAATTCCATCACTAAATAAGATCATTTCTTTTATTCATAACTTTAATACACAGGTCTGGTGATTCCCGTGCTTCCTGTCTGCAAGAAAAATGGACAGAAAGAAGAAAACAGAACAGATCATCATGCTCTTTCCACTGGGGAAGAAATGAGCATAATTTGGTTTGTCTTTTCAAGATTCAAATTATTACAGCTATTATTTTAACAGGTTCTAGTTTACTGTAATTGGGATAGACACTGGCAGTGTTTCTGCGCATATATACCACTAATTTATCTACTTGAAATGCCTTAGATAATTTCACTTTGGGTTCATACACACTTTTTTCATTAGTATTTAGGAATTCACATATGGATATTGTTTTTCTAAAAACTGTTTATAAACTCAAAGAAGCTCTAATTCTTGGTGCAGTCTTTTGTATTATATAACCAATTTCAAGACAGGAGGGAGGCAACATACTGGCCAACAGAGGTTATGCCATGGCAGCATCCAGCCAACACAGCACAAGAACTATGCATTTTGCAAAACATAAAATATTATCACTCCATGTATCTCAGTTAAAAAAAAAGAGAAAATAATATTATTTGCAAATATGAAAATGAACAGTTTATATATTGTGTAGGCATCCAGAATAATACAGGGTACTATGGTACTAAGTCTCTACATCGGGGTGTGTTAAGTTACCCATGCAGTAGGGTCCATTTCAGCTATTTTTATCTTATGGGTTGATTTACAATCCCTTCTTCTACAAAACCAAAGTTATCCAGAAAACCTGAAAGTGATTTCCTAAAATAATTTGCTATTATTTGGCAAGTGTTTTTATTGCTGTGTCAGATCCATTCTAGATTTGCTGGATCTCTGATGTTTATCCTAAATAATCTATGTTCTCCAGTCTTGGAAAGCTTTAATAAATCAGGTCCAATGTGTCTTTGAGTGGAATGGTCATCCTGGTAGAGAAGCAGAGCTACCTGAAAACTTTATGATTGGTAATCTAAAAAATAGTGAAAAATGAGCATAATAAAGGTGTAGAAAGCATAAATAAAATAGAGAAGAAGCAAGGGGATCATTTGTTGTCTGTCACCACTGCAGGTACAACTGTTGTTACAACAGGTCCTCAAAGGATGGATTAGCAGTTTAATAATCTGATGAAGCTAGCTAGACATTCATTTAGGGATCCATTTATAAAGCAGTGGATGTGATTGAAACACATGGACCTGGAAGGTTCTACACCAGCAAATGTTTTTGTGATATCAGATTTACTGCTTTATGAATCGACCCTACGTGATTTTTTCTTGATGTTATCTGACATATTTTGAATTATTATTGATTTAATTATATCCTTTCTAAATATTATTCATAACCCAACTTTAAAGTGTTGATTAACCAAGCAACAATAAAGTCTTGCTTGGTCAATTTTCAATTGATTTTGTCTAGTTATTGATCATAAGATAAATTGTTTTTGTTGAATTAGTATTTTTATCTAATCAATTGAAATTCTCACATAGTGCTCCATTTATAAAACAGGGAATCAGACATTCCCTCAAACATTCCCTCTTGGTAATTTTCCAGGTCTATGTGTTTCAATGGCAGTAATTGATTACCACCAGGCAATGTTTGAGAGAATGTGAGATACTTTGTTTTATAAATAGAGCCTATGGTGTATGGCTAGCTTGGGAAATGGGCACAATATTCCTTAGTGATTATACTAAGCAATGAGACTACAAGATAAAAGTGCCTAAACACATTCACTTAATAACTAAACTGTATTTTGTATTTATAAATTTGAGACAATCTTTTGATTTTTAAAGCCTGCCTATTTACATTTTGACAGGAAGGCACAAGAGGGCACTTTTAAGTATAGGTCACCTTTATGGTAGAGATTTGACTCTAACAAAGTAGCCAAAGCCAGAAAGATCTACCTTATAATGAATTTCTGAGATGTCCCATAGTTATATAAACTGACTTGGCAAAGATATGAATTGGCAATGCTGCAATTTCTCTTGCATCCTGACTCTGTTTTTGAGAAGATTCTTAAAAAAAAAATATCTTCCCAAAAGTAAAAATATGTGTTCTGGGTGGGAAATTATGGATTAAAGTACCTACCCTAATTAATATGCTTGTAGCTGCTTAAGACTCTTGACTAGTGTTGGTCGAATTAGTGTTTGATATAGCGTCTATTCGATCGAATGGCCCGATATTTTTCGGGTGATTGAACGCCAAATTCGAACACCATTGAATTCTATGGGTGGGAAAATTTGGGTTATTTTTCTGACTGTGTAGAACTGCAAGAGCAATCAGGGGAGCGGAGCTGACAGCTCTTATCAGCCCGGTGACCGTGCGAGCTGAACTCAGATGAACTCCCAATTGAGAATCTCCATTGAGAGTTCATATGGAGTTTGCCTGCAATCAGCTGTGACCGCCGTTCCCACGGTCACTGAGCTGTACTTATCAATGATAAGTACAGCCCGCCGACTGTGGGAACTAAACTCAGATGAACTCTCAATGGAGAAACTCCATTGAGCGTTCATCTGGAGTCCCAGCTGATTGGAGGCACGTGAGTGCTTCCAATAAGCTGTTACCACACGTTCCCACGCTTCCCGGGCTGTACTTATCAGCCCGGTGACCGTAGGAACTAAACTGCAGTTGAACGCTCAATAGAGAAACTCCATTAAGAGTTCATCTGCAGTCACAGCTGATTGGAAGCACTCGCGTGCCTCCAATCAGCTGTGACCGTGGTTCTCACGGTCACTGGACTGTACTTATCAACCCGGTGACTGTAGGAACTGAACTGCAGATGAACTCTTAATGGAGAAACTCCATTGAGAGTTCATCTGCAGTAACAGCTAATAAAAAGCACTCGCGTGCCTCCAATCAGCTGTTACCGCAAGTTCCCACACTCCCTGGGCTGTACTTATCAGCCAGGTGACCGTGGGAACTAAACTGCAGATGAACTCTCAATGGAGAGTTCATCTGCAGTCACAGCTGATTGGAAGCAATCAGCTGTAACAACGGTTTCCACGGTCACCGGGCTGTACTTATCAATGATAAGTACAGCCCGGTGACCGTGGGAACTGAACTCAGATGAGAGTGATTGGGTGAGGAAAGGTAATCCCTGGTGGCAGCTCAAGCGACATCAGGATTTTCCTTTCCTCAGCCAATCACAGAGCACTAGAGGTGAAGGAATGGGTAGACTTGTCCTCATTTAACCTCTAGTGCCCGGGGATCCCACACTGTACTCAGAATGAATGCAGCCGTGGGAATCATCCTGTCATTGTGGGATAACCTAAAAAAAATAAAAGGTATTTACACAAATCACACACATTCAATAAATTACTGTAACACTAAAGCCTCTTTTTTTTACACATATTTTTACACACAAATTTGTGAAGAGGAATCTGTGTTTTTCCGGTCGGGTCTATCCGAATTTAAACAGCCATATTCGGGTTGAATAAAAGGACAACACGAATTCGAACACCAACACTACTCTTGACCCTGGTTTGTTCTACTTTGAAGCCTTTAACATGCAGAAAGATAGTGAAATGAAATAATTTCTAGTGTTACTGGGAAATTATTTGACTATTTCACTACACAAACAAGGCAAAAATCAATTTCCAGATCATCAGAAAATCAAGAGAATGGTGCACTAAAATTAGGGTAGATTACATCTTACAAACAATGAATAAGTAAAAAAAAAATTGGTAGAAAAAATATTAATATATATAAATAAATAATACTAAGGAACACATTCACCTAAAGCCCGGCCTGATTAGCTACAGAAACCTTTGGCTGCCTTCCCATCCCACCATTTAGCCATCAGGAAGAGATATTTAGCTTTAGGTAAGTTTTAGCTTTTCGATTACACAGATCAGATTAGGTGGTTGCCCCCACATGGCATCACTTTGAGCCTATGTGGCCCATTGCCTGTATGCCAATATTTATTATTTTTACATTTTCTTTTTTTATTTGTGAATATGGGAAATATCAGTAGCTTCCATATGGATGTTGGGAGAAGAAATGTGTTTTAGCTGAGTAAATGTAGGTGAACAATTCCTTCATTTACATGTTAATATCATCAAGGTTTACTCACCTATCCTCATCCCCTTGCAGGGCACTACCATCTTCATTCTTTTTTTCTTCCTTAAGACAATTGTTGGCCATCTTAATTGGCCATGCCAGGATGAAGGCACTCATTCCCAGTGCATGCAAGGGAAGGGGGGAGCACACAACTCAACAAAACTGACAGCTGGGTAGTGATCAGACAGATAAGAACAGTTATTGCAGAAGGAACATCCCCCGTCCCTTTCTGCAATAACCACCTGCTTGAAATGCCCATGTTAAAGGGACTTTAGTTCCACTTAAAAGCATGGTGTAGGTATTTTAGTTTGATTGCATGTGTTTGTGAGTAGTTATATTCACTGTTCTGTTTATATTTATTACTCTAACTGACATTTTTTATTTCTTTAATTCATTAAAGATATCCTAATTTACACCATTCATTTCTGTCAATGTCTATCTTCACTTACTGTAATGCAGTTCAGTTAAACGTTTTTCATAGCATAGATCGCCAAACATTTGTGCTGTTATGTAAAAAAAAAAGAAGTGACTCACGTGCTGCTCTTCAAAAGTACCTGGTATTTCTCTCTGCTCACAGTGGCGAAATCAATCTGCGTGGGAGTAAAGGGAAAGAAAGTATGTAATGCTGATGGGGAAACCACTCATGTAAACCTGTTGCTTTGCTTTGCATGGGCAGCGGTTTAATGAGCTTCTATAAATGTGGACCACATGATGCAGTGAAGCACATCCAAAATACAAAACAGGCCAACCCATGGGAATACAAGGGTTTTGGCAAATAAACTCATATTTGAGATGTCACTTCATGACTGTGACAAGGCAGAGAATTGCATTCAGTACCCACTAAACCCCCCCCCCCCTAAAATAACACACCACAACATATTGGGTAAATGGCCCGTAGGCCTTTTATTACAAATATAAATATCCCTAAATAACATTAAACCATAAAAAATAACACAAAATTATTCAGTAACACAATACTTTGGTCACCATTGGTTACCAGTCCTCGAAGGCTCAGTGCCCATTTTCGACTCCTCCTCAGCCAATCAGAGAGCACTAAAGGTTTTGATTGGGGAGACTTTTCCCCGTTTAACCCCCCAATCGGTTGCACAATGCATTGCACACAGGATTCCCAGGGCTGCATGCAGCCATGAGAATCCACTGCGATCCCGGGGCACTAGAGGTTAATTAACTTCTAGTGCCAGGGATCGTAATGATTTCCTCGATCTTCCAATGGTTTTGCAAAATCAGTTTGCTGAAATTTTGGGGACCCATCGGAAGTACGAGGAAATTTTCGTGAGAATGCCAGAGGCATTCCCGCTCATCCCTACTGGTGGTCCCTTAGAAAACCAGCTCTGTTGTAGGTTCTTCCAATTTTCCCTGGCAAAAGGGACCCCAAACTTCTCTGACAAAAATTGAAACGTCAATGTTGTCAATTGAAACGGACCGATGAACAGGAAGTCATTCAAATAATGAATGACCGATGGCACCATGGAAACTTCTCTTACCATCCACTACAAAAACTGAACATTTTGAACAGGGGAAGACAGCGAACAACCCATTGTCAAAGAATGGTCCACATAGATTGCGTCCTCCCACCTGCAACTCAAACAACTCTGGCTATCTGGGTGAACCAGCAACAGCCGAAAGCCAACTCGATATCCATTTTTGCAAGCAGAGTCCCTTTATAACCATTTCAGCTCGCAATCAAATGATGTGTACAACGCGGAATACAACTCCGAGTCAATTGCCTTGTTCACAGAAACCCCAGCTGGAAAGGACAAATGTATATGATGTATAAGCCGAAATTTGGCTCCTTCATTGACACCAACCCCAAGGGCGACACCTCCAAGCCAACCACTGGAGATTCCTCCCATCTCTTCCAATTCCATTTCCTTCGTCAGCTGAACCAATACCACTTCAGGATTCATCTGTGCCGATTTTGAGTTCCTCGCCATGGGTGGCAGCTCCTTCATGGAACAAGGGAATTGGAAACCTTCCATGAAACCTTCCTCCAACCGCAGCACAGCCTTCCTATCTGGATACCTAGAAATGGCTGCATTTGCTGGACCTTCACCGGCGCCATCCCTTTTTCGAAAAAGTTCAGCTCCTGGCTCCTGGCATGTCTAAAACACCGGGCTGCTCTATGCAGTGTCCCACACCATGACATGAACTGCCAAATTTATACGCCCCCTCATTGAATTGCCAGCAAATTCCTTTCCTGAAAGGAGACGGACCTATGTGCCCCTAAAAAAGGGCTGACCCCCTTCCCTGGCTGGCATCATCAGCTTCATCCACATGGTCCCAGCGTATGAATAGTCGACATGCCTTGCGTTGTCTAAACCAGTGATTTTCAACCACTGTGCCACCGCACACTACTGTGCCGTGAGAGATTTTCAGGTGTGGCGTGGGAAATTATCCAAGTCAGGGGTGGATTGCCATGGCTACTTGAGTGTGAGTTGATCATGGAGTCCTGGCCCAGTTCTGGCTCCGCCCACTCATATCAGCAAGGGTTGCCATCGTTTCTGGCTTGTGGTAGCATTTTAATTAACCTAAACACCTTACCTAGTAAAGTTTTCCCACACCCCCAGAAATACATTTTCCATTAGTCCCTTCTGTACGCACAGTGGAAGATGTATATCTGGGGGCGTAGGAAATAAGCTACTAGAAAATGCCCCTTTAACAAATGCTTGGGTCTTCAGGTTTTGGGTTGGGAGAGTAGAGGTGGGAGTTAGAAGATAGAGTTCTGCAGTCTAGCAGGCAGAACAGACAACACTGGATGAATGTTCAGAGCAGTAAAGGAGTTGAGTTTTCAACCAAAACCAAAGTTGGAAGCACAGTATATTTCTGGCATTTTCCTGCACTAGTAGCATTATAAATGGGCTCAAACAGGACAAATTGGCAACGATCAACAAAAGATAAAAGAAAAACAAATATTCCTGATCAATGATTTTCAACCAGATTTCCTGCAGAAGTTACCCTTCCATGTAATGGTGACCAATTGTGTCCAATCAGTTGTGGAATTATTTTCACTAGCCAGCAATGTAAGAAGCATCCTGTCCTGATCACCACACTATTGTACTGTGAGCTCTGGATATAGTAATCATAGAAGGGGTTCCCTGAAGACCTAAATGTTATTTTTAAGAGTTCTCACATGTTAAAAAGCTCAAGGATGGTCTAGATAATCCAACAAGAATGGGGACATCATTGAACTACACAGAAGCCTTTTTACTGTTTGTAGGAGTCTCATCAACTTCCATCTCAAAAAATTGGACATGTGGTTATGTTTATAGCAAGACATTTTATTCTTTAAGTAAGTCTTCAGCACTCTTCAATTCCTGAATAATAAACAGGACAGCAAGATTGAGGATATGCACAAACCTTTATTGTAATTAGTTTTCCTAAAGCAATTTAAATGAGAGTAATTATCTTAAATGATACTAGTGAAGTAAATCTAAGTAGTCTTGATATCAAGGTGAGTCACAATTATAAATGACCTTATCATTCCTGCCCGATCCCGTCATAGGCTCCGCCCCCTCCATTTAAAGTTACATTACTCTATTAAATCTTGCTGCGCTTTAGGTTAAACACTAATAAGTAAATCACTTGTTTTATTACTGACAGCATGTTATAATGACTTTAATACCTTACAAAGAGGTCATTACTGTTACATAATGAACCATGTCACAATTAAACCCCTACAGGACACTCGCCAGCACATACTAAATTACCTCACAGTAATGATCGCTGTGTCATTGGTTATTACTGCGGGAATTAATTGTAGATAGCTCATTAATATACTTACTAACAGAAAGTCTAACATGAAGGAGTTAAATCATTTAGCTATCCATACAAATGCAGCTGGTATAATTTTTGTCAGTTTTCCTGTAGGCTGAAGCTTTGTATAGAGCTAATTACACACTTCTTTAGAATGGCTAGTGTTTAATGCTGCCTATTCAGATTCTTCCAGTGAAACAGTGATTTGGACCAAAGAGAAGTCCTCCCGGGTTTCTAACTAATGCAAAGCAACCTCCTGTGTGCGGAATTGTAGGGACATGCTCAAACAATGCTGGGTTCACATTTAATGTATTCTGACTTGCTAGCTGAAGATTAGCAAGGACAGGTTCAGACAGTGCTGGTTTTCTGTCTAGTGTTAGATAATAATTACTAGGCTGAACATTACCAGGAACAAGTTCAGACAGTACTAGGTGTTTTTATCTAGTACAAACATAATAGAACTACTAAGATAAAGAAATAGATAGGTAGGTATCTATCTGGATTTGGGGTGTGTTTTTTTTTATTTAAGAATCACTTTCCACACTCTAATTGCCTAATAATTCATGTGCTTACTAGAAAGCATTGTTATAGCTTTCTTACAATATTTCCTGAAGAATGAATAAAACTATGAATCAATCAGAAAGTAGGAACTGGAGCATGAGAATCTCCCAGAATTCCATGCTCCAGTTAGTATATTGATTCTGTGAAATTTGAATTGGAAATGCGTTGAATCTGAGGGTAGAAAACTCCAGTGTGAAGATGTAGGGGAGTTTTTCTTCTTAAAATTTAAAGTACACCTAATCTAAAGTTGCTCCATTGCTAGCAGGAATGACAAGCAGCTCCCTAGAGATATGGGCCATTGCACAGCTTTTAACGGGGAACTGGAGTAAGCAAATGTAATTTAAGCTTGCAAAGTTGTGCTCTGGCAGGTCTCCCCTGTATCTCACCATAGGTTCTACAGTGCCATGCATAGCTTCATTGACCAGGCAGGAGGGAATGCCAGAGGATGACTTTGCAAGCTAAAATTGGCATTAGCATAACTGAGTGCCCTAGGCCTTCGTGTCTCTCTGGGTTCTCTGATGCTATATCATTTTGTATGCAAGTGTTCTAGCTGCCTACTTGTCAGTCATGCTAACGGCTTACCCAGTGACATGAAACAAAACAAAAATCAAAGGCCATTAAAATTATTTTTGGCAATTTAATAATGAAGTTGTCAATAAGATAGAATTTGGCATTCATTTAAAGTACACTTTATTTTTTTAACATTGACTAATAAAGAATTTTTTACTGTCTGTAAGAGAGACATTTATTCCTCTGCTCACCAGACCACCAATAAACAAGGGGGCTTTCTCCATTGACCAACAATATACAAAATGCCTTTCTCCACTGATCATTTATGGGACTTTTCCATTCTGTTCATTATTATTGATTGCTTTATTTTAATATCATGAATATCTAAAAATAATGTTGTTGTATAGAACAGAAGTGTGATTCAAATATTTTGCCTTTGGTGTATTACACACTAAACCATAAAAACATGTGACATTATTTATTCTAAGATATACTCATATTATAACTACTTATAGAGTATGCCAATATGCTGTGAATTGTTGCTATAATCATTTTATAAACCTCAAAATTATTTTAAGGGTTCTTCTTGGGTAAAAAGTTTTGAGATTGGTTGGTATATATCAATTCTCAGCAGTCAAACAGATAAACAGCAGTCTGTGATGTCATAAACCTGTCCATAATATCCAAGAGAATATTATAAATTTTAGGAGAAGACACCGCAGCATAGTGCATGATTGTCTTTACAGCAAGATTAGGACTGTTCAACTTTCCCCAAGAAGGAACTTGCCAGAAGGAGAATTATGCTACCCTCCTATTGATAATGAGGAAAAGGTAGGTATGTTATCTTATTAAATCAGAGGTGTTTTTTTTCGTATGTAGGGTTTTACAAGGAAAGAAGCAATTCTTCCTAAAGTAGACATTAGGTGCAATTAGAATAAACTGTAATTGATGTAAATAGCCCTAACAGTGGTTATTGTTTTTATTTAGCACTTTTGCTGGATAACACTTATTACAATTTAAATGTGAAAAAAATATAATTAAAGGTGTATGAGATAAAAATAAAGTAATTAACTATGAGAGGTTATAGTCTTGTATATGTCTCCCATGTATCACATGTTTCAAGCACATACTGTTATCAGAATTCAACATTTTTCATGTAAGTGGTCCTCTAAATTAATAAGAGGTCACACACGTCTTTGGATCTTGATGAAATATATAGCCATTCATCATACACAGAGAGAAGATGTCAACTACAATACCTTTATCATATCCGTCCTAAAAGTACAACAAGATGTGGCCATGCAAGAAAGCTGACCACAGTTTATTACATTGAAACAGCTAAGGAAGAGATGTCTTAAATGTCAACCAAATTTCAGCCCAATGATTTGGCCTCTTTAACATCAATGTTGCATCTTTACTTAACTTTGATAAATAGTAAATGGGAAAGCAATAGGATTTATTATTGTCAAAGCACAAAACACCTGTGTGGGGTACCAATAGTCAAGAAGAGAATGGTACACCAACCATGGATGGTGTATTTGTGAAAAGTTTTACCACAACCTGCATTAGTACACCACCTTTGAGTTCTGAATTATTCAAGGAATCTGATATGGATGGCCAGGTATTACACAGGTGGACCACCAAGCAGCCAATAATTCAGCATTTCAGAGCACATCAATAGTTATCTAATTGCCAGGTGGTGGATACTTGCCAAACTGCACAATGGGTACATGGAGAAACATTGGTTGTTTAGGAAGCCATTGGAAATGCTGCTAGAAGTTAGTTGTTTATATGCATGGTAAGCAGTATTCTCATGGATTGGTTGTTGTCCGGAATGGTACCACCCGTAACAACCACAAGCTATTAGCGACACTGCCCACTATGTGCATAATAACTACCCAAGTGATGGTCTGCCAATGTATGTACACGGTCTAAGATCGCAATGAATGGATCGTTATTATTATATTTAGCCAGTATTTATAAAGTGCCGACATATTACTCAGTACTTTACAAATTCCATAACTATGTCACTGTCCCCCATGGTGCTCACAGCCTAATGTCCCTAAAATAGTCATATGTCATTAACACAAGTCAATTTCTGAGGGAAGCCGAGTACCCAGAAAAAAACCCATGCAGACACAGGGAGAACACACAAACTCTTTGCAGATAGTGTCCTGGCCAGATTTTCAACCTGTGACCTAGTGCTGCAAAGGCCAAAGTGCTAACCTCTGAGCTTCTGTCATTGCTTTTATCTCAGGAAGCTGTGCCCTTCCTGTTGAATAGATGATAACATTTTACAGAACTAAAAGAGAAATTTCACTTCTCAATTAAAACAGCCATGAATGCTACACCAATAGCGTCTGGTTGGTCTGTGCCCACAAGGCTTCTATTTCTTTTACTACTATTGTGTTATCACAGCCAGGAGACTCATCTATTAGCACCCAATGTTCACAGGCTGACTCCCTACCTATGCAGGAGCAGCAAGTCAGAAGATCACAAGGTCTTCTTTTTCTAGCTATTCCTTTTTGATGCTCCTTTTACTTATATACATTCTATGTTCTCTACTGCAGTAAACAAGATTTTGAGAATCACCTCTCCTACCATTTTAGATCTGACTATATTACAATACAACTTTACAAAACTTACAATCAAAGTATAATTTTTACAGCATCTGGTAATAGTCAGAAAGCTACACTTTGGATGTTGTATCACAGATATATCAATGGTTAGCACATGCTGATATAACAGAAGACCCCATGAAATATACATTGGTACAGAATCTCACTAGTGCTGTGTTTCTTTTCTTGTCCAGTAGTTTAAAATAGAACTTCGGACAAAACACTAAAAGAGCAATAAAAACGCTATGTGAATCAATTTCACCTGTCGTTCTATGTTTTATATGCTTATCGTAAAAGTAAGGTCTGCTCCATGTCAGTTTTATGAAGGCCTACAACTGTTCCAAACTTTGGAAATTATTAGTATGGTATAGGATGAAAATATGTACATGCCTGTTAAAAAAGAGAAACTCTGGACCTGGAATCCAAATAAAGAGCTGCAAGTTTGCAGCAGAACAAATACTTAAAGCTTTGTCCATACCCTTTATTACCCCTTGGATTATGCTGCCAAATGCCCTCTACATTTGACATCACTTCAATACAAACAATATAGAGAAAAAAAAAGATAAAAGAAGAAAATTATAAACGAAAAAAACAAACAAACAAATTGCCAGGAGTTAATCCATCAATATATAAGGTTACTAGTTATTATTACCGTACATCAAATACAACCAGTTATACTTGCACCGTGCATTTTGGATACGCAAACCCTGGGGACCAATATGCATGAAATTTAACCACTTGCTCAGTGTTATAAGCAAACATTTTCTCATATAAGATCTGCAAATTAAACTTATGTATTATTTCAGATATATTTGGAACATCTGTGCTTCACCAGTAGGATGCTATGATCTGCCTTGTTGTGCATAAACAATGTGTAACAATGGGCCTATGTTCTTTGGGATATTGTTCAATCCCTAAATTAAGTAAAGCCAAAAATGGGTTTGGTTGCACAATTATTCCGGTCAAAACAGTTAAATCATATTTTGCCACAACATATGGCGTTCTATACCATCAGAGTAACATCTTAGGATAAGATTTCCAGCGAGTAGTACATCTAGTGTATTTAAAGGTAGAGTGAATAGCTCGCGTCCATTGTTCTTCTGAAAAAAATGTATTTAGTTCAATCTCCCATTTAAAGATATGGGCCGTTTTAATAAAAACCTGTTTGTCTTGTAATGCCTGATAAATGACTGGGATGGTTCAATTAATTTGGGATGACCTGGTAAAGAAACCCACTATCTGTGGTTGCATATAAAGTGGTGACTTTTATGATAATAAAGAATTCAACATAAAGTGCAGGCATCAGTAACAGGCAACCCATAATAAAAAAATGTTGCCGAAGCATCAGCTTAGGTGGGCATGATTGTAAATCTAGAAAAGTTCAAAGGTTCAGTAGTTTCTATTGCTCTATATTAAGATAGGGAATAGGATGAGTATATGTGTCAAACGGTATTGGTAGTTCAGCGGAAACACTATTCGTCTGATTTTTAGAAACCACTTCTGACCACACAGAAAAAGCTGCTGTTATCGTGGAGTATTTTGGTAAACCTATCGAGCAATCTAGTGACTTGGCTATAAAAAGTCTTTCCTGGGGCAGAAAGAATAAAAATAGGTTTTAGGCAATTACATAGGGAGTCCTAAAAAATTTGGGCAAAAGTAACATTTTGAAAACTGCCACTATACCTACCCAAGACACCTCCTGTTTAGACATTCCAGTTAATTCCTCTCTCAATTTTGAAAGAGGTTTTAAAAAAATTCATTTGGAAAACCAAACTGGTAGGATATGGTAATGTTATCTCTAAATAAGGTATCTCCCTTGTGGTCCATTGAAATTTAAATTTAGCTTGGAAAACATTCACTTTAGTCTGTGTTAATTCCATAGGCAAGACTTGTGTCTTCGTATCGTTTAGCTTATAATATGAAACCTTCCCAAATTGTTGTAACACCTTATATACTATAGGAGGGGAAAGATCCGGCTCTGCTAAAGTCAGAAACACATTGTCTACGTACAGACCTATTTTGTGTTGAATTGAGTCTATAGGGATGCCCTTTATCTCTGAAGGGCACTTGATTATTTTCGTTAACGGTTCCATGGTCAAAACAAAAATGATGGGAGACAAAGGGCAACCCAGCCTTGTGCCGTTTGACACCTTGAAAGGCTGCGACAATATGCCCAACGCCACGACCCTGGCAGTTGGATTAGAGTATAAAGCTGCATTAGCATGAAATATAGGGCCTCTGAACCAAAATTTAGACAGTACCTTAAACAGGTATACCCACTGTATTATGTCAAATGCCTTTTCGGCATCTAATGCAAGAACCACTGAAGAGATCCTATGCAATGCGACAAATCTCATAATATTCAACATACAAGACGTACCATCCTCTGCCTGACATCCCTGTACAAAATCTATTTGTTCAGGTTTAACTAAACAAGGCAAAAGTCCATATAGCTGATTAGCAAGTAATGTGGCATAAATCTTAATGTCTGCATTTAATAAGGAATTCGGAGGGAAATTCGGAGGAGAGCCCGGATCTTTCCCTTGTTTGGGAATAGTTACAATAGTGGCTTGTAACATCTCTGAAGGGAAGGGACTGGCTTTAGCTGCTTCATAAAAAATGGTCAGCATATACGGTGCAAACAGGTCCTGGAATTGTTTACAATATTCACCAGGTAGGCCATCGGTCCCTGGTGTTTTGTTAGTTGGAAGAGATTTTATCACTCTTTGTATCTCCTTAGTGAGTTGGCGAGTTGATTAATTTCAGGACAGTTTTAGATAAGCTAGGTAGATCTATCTCAAAAACTGGTCAATCTCTTCAGTGCCTGGTTGGTAGGTGAGAGAATCGTCCTTGAGGTTATACAGTTTGGTAGTTTGGTATAGTAGTTACAGAAGTCTGTGGCTCTATCTTGTGGGTTAAAAATTTTAACTTTGTGATCCAGCAGCAAACAATCTGTGAATCTAAAATCACAAAAACATATAAATCCTGTACACATGTAAGACATTATTGTCTTTTTATAAAGCAGTGAATCTTCCATTCACTGAAGCATTCCATGGTGGAGAAACATCCAGGTTCATGTGTTTCAATAGCTGTAATTGATTCTCTACCAGGTAATGTTTCAGTGAATGTTAGATTCACTGCTTTATAAATAGACCCCATTGTGGCCAAAGTTTCTCTATTCTTTTCTGCAAAGTAGGATGGTTCTTTAGGAGTCTACATCACTGCATGCATAACATGAATACGATGGACTGCTCAGTGGCCAGGTCTTCTAAGGATCCAAAAGCCTGAAGAGCATTTGACCTCAAAAACAAGTGAAGCAGAGTGTTTTGCTAGGTCACCTAATCTTCACAACCAGAAGAGGCACCTGTAAGGGACACCCACTCAGATGAGCAAAAAAAAAAAAACCCCTAATAGGTAATTAGAAAAAGGCTGTTATTGGGTAATGGGTTGTTATTTACCTGGAGATGAGCTTTAAGAAAAAATATCTTTTCATTGAATCAGGCATATAAAGTAGCTCACAAAACATATTGAAAATGAGCAACAACAATTAAATCTGACTTTTCACTGGCAGACTAGAAGCACAGCCTCATGCCATTTCTAAGACTTTTCAAACAGAAGGCTGTAAGAAATTGTCTCTTTCTCGATTTCTTAATACAGAGAAAAAAAAATAATAAAGTGTTTAACTTTTAATGGGAAGTGACATATGGTCTAATTTTTTCACTCAAATCTGCTCAGACAAAGAAAAAAATTACAAATCCCCAGTAGGCTGATTTGTCATGAATAGTAATACCAACATCGTTTTGGGATGATTAGGAGTTACAATTAAGGGTTATTAATAATGACACAAATAGCCAGATTTAAGGGCCTCATTTTGTTCTGAGTAATATTCATTGCAGCTCTGTTTAAACAGATCCTTCCACGTTCACTGACAGAAGGGATGAGATAATCTCTTATCTGCAGTTCCTTGTAACAGCTCCCTAGAGGGAACTCACAGGACCTAGGACAGAGGAAATAAGACATCGTGTGGTAGGAGTGATGTCAAAGAATCCATGGTGAGGATAGCTGGCTGGATCAGAAAAAAACTAATAAGCTGCATATCAACATGGTTTCATTGGAATACAGAGCATGAGATTAGGTTTTATTTACTATAGCAACATTGTGTTAGTCATTTCTACATAGGAAATATGCTTTTGTTAATTTCCCAATGTTCAAAATTGTACTGACGGTTACTAACTTTGTATGCACTGTTGTGTTCACTTTCCCCATTGGAAATGGAAAGGAAGTCGTGGACATTTTCCCTGTTCCAATAAAAATTACTGTTTGAGTTACATGCTTGTATGCTTTTTATTATAGTCCTAGTGGATTCACGAGGTGTAATTTCTTTTACTATTACTATGTCTACGACAATCATATGGTGTGCCAGGGTCAAGACTAATATTGATAACAAGTGCTTAAGGATGAACTCCAGGGCACACGATAGTTGTAGATAACCTATAAACTCTTCATCTAAACCTCTGTACTTAAACATGTAAAAAAGGATTAAATGCCATTCTCTGAAACCTATTATCCACAAATTAGCACTTTATAGGTCAATAACATTGAAGACATGGATTCCAGTTAAACAGAATACTGCCTCTTGGTCCTTCAAACATTTGTTTACAGAGATCATCATTTCATTGTCATAAAAAAATCTGACAATGATTTGTTGTTTTGCCTTCAGGGTAAACAGAATTTAACTAGGTGTCATTTTTTGGCTTTTTTTATGTATTTGCTCATCTAACAGTATGATCTTCCTGCAGTATGTTCCTGGTAAGAGGGGGGTTCTTTATAGTACCAGGACTGATTCTTTTTTTATGAAGACAAACATCTCTTTCTCCTATTTTTTTTTACCTTTTTTACAGCTTTATTCAGAGGAATATACTGAAGAAACATTTTTGTTAGCTTTGACATGAATTGATAAATCTATTTTGCACAAAGTACTATCATTTTTTTCTCTAGGTTCCCTGGAAAATTTCATTTCACCCTCCTCCACAGATCCATGCTTACTCCAATATTACTTATCTCCAACATGGTCTTTTCAAATATTTTGTATCCAGACTACTTGAGGTTCTTTAACCAATGCAGTAAGTGATTTGTTGATTTGTTTAAAGTACAGGTATCCTTTATCCATAAAATATGAGTCCGAGCCTCAAAAAATGCCATGAATGATCCAATGAACTTACAGATTGTCTATCAGATATATCTACCACTCTAATTTTTAAGAATATCCTGTAGATTTCTAAGAATAATATGGAAAATAAAACAGATTGGCTAGATACAACAGCTATAAAACTGTTGGATAAAGTTATGTATTTATTTTTTCCATAGAAAAAAATAATGTAGTTGTATGTTTTATTGAAATGTTATTTGTTGTGTTGATCCCCCTGCTTTTGGCGCTCATTCCTAGTAGCAGCAGGGATTCACGACTCTGAAAGCAGAAGTAGGAAACACAAATAATATTATATTTTCTAGAGTTGTTTTTTTTTAAAGGATAAGTGCACTTTTAGCACTTACTCTTCATAATTATGTGTACCTGCAGTCTGGCAAATAATAAATAATTTGCAAGGGGTAACTGTGTGCTGATTATCATGATTTTCATACATGGGGACTCCATAAAAGAAGAAATAATGGACAGTTAGAACTCTCCTGAAATTGGGTCAGTTCTCTTCAAACATAAATTCAAGTGCTGAAAAGACCACTTACAGGTTTACGAACAGAGTGAACATAGGTGTGTGCCATCACTGTCCTAATATCTTTGTATACTGCTTCCTTATATAGATGACATTTAAAAAGTAAGAGCACTACTAGTTCTTAGTCTTGTATTTAAAAGGAATATCAACCCAAGAGGTGCTATAAAGAATTTATAAGGACAAAACCTATGAGGATTATTTGGCTGGATTGCATTGAATCTTGTTTTGACTTGAGGACATCCTTTGGAACTAGAACTGTATTTTTACCAGTTCAAAAACACACAAAAAAAATATAATAAAACAATAATATAATAATTATAATAACAAAAATATCCACCCTGTAGTGGACTCATCAAACTAAATCATCAACAAAATGGATTTTTCATTTATCTAGAAAACAGCAATAATTACAGCAGGCATGTTAACTCAATGAAACAATGGACTGAATTGATAGAACTAAATCTATCACATTATGTCTACAGTGGGCCATCTTAACTTTGGAAATAGATTAAGGCACATCAGAACAGTACCTCCTCTGACACAATGGCCCTGATTCATCAATGAAATCCGCGCTCGCTGGACGCGCGTACTTTCGCGCTTCCAGCAAGCCGGTTTCCCGCGGTCCAGAGTCGAGTGCGCTCGTACACTCGCCCCCTCACTGCCAACTGGATTCCTGCCTTGATAATAATGAGCAATAGGGGTCGCAAATCTGCCAATTAAGGCGATTAGATTTCAGATGCGCGATTAAGGAGGATCTGTTAAGCTGTCACTGGTGAGATCATAGCAATTAATTAGCGCGCACCTGCTCTCTGTTCTGTGCGTATCTACAGTCCATTACAGGTCAATTAGAATCTTTAATGCTTCATCTTCTTTTGGGTAAGTGCTACTTTTTTAGGTTACATTGTACTCATTCACAAAATAATTAATTTATTGTTACATTTGTTGCACTGTTTTTATACTTTTTGGTTTGCTTTGCAACACTGCAAACTAATTGAGATCAAGCTGTATATATACTAGTATATATACTCTCACAATAGTATGAATTGTAAAAAATTCTCACCAAGCATTTGTGATCTAATTACAATACCATTGTAGTTTGGCTTGATAGAAATGAAATAATCATCTAGGGAAAAAGGAAAACACTCCCCAGGGAGAAGAAAAGACAAAAAGAAAAAAAAGGGCACAGGAAAAACAAAAATTCAACAAATACTTGCAACCCCAGAGCCATTAAAACACATTAATGGTGACTTTTAATTGTCTTTGTCCAATACATAGCATTTTTTTGAAAAAAATAAAAAACAGGCCTTTTCTTTTTGTATTTAAGAATCATTATTATTTCTATTTTTTTACACACTGCTGAAACCTTCTAAATATCAACCAAAAATTGTATTCTCAAACAACAATTATCTAATAAATTATTTCCACAATATTGTCTGTATCATCATCACAAACCATCCCCAGATCTGTTGTGTCTATTTAAAACCCACAATCTAATGTTCTTTCACTGTAAAGGAAAACTCACCCACTGTAATGGACCTATAAATTGTCACAATATAGTCAAACATGCTGTGACAAAGCTGTGACATGCTGGCTCCTGAAACCAGATGATTTTTTTTGACCCTTCCAATGCACAAAATCCAAATAGGATAAGAAAATCTATGTAGTGTTAGCTTTATTAAAACCCAACCTACCCACCTAGTCCACCTTGCCTGTATGCAGTAAATGAAAGTCCCACTCTGTGATTTTTAACTGTTTCATAGGGGAAATGGACATTTCTTTTTAATTTCTCTACCTTTGTGGAGATTTAGACTAAATGTTACTGTTTTGATGAAAAATCATTGTCAATAGGGAAAGCAAATAAAATGTAGCTTTTGTTGCCTTTTTAGGGTACAATTATTTTAGAAAAAAACTTCTGCATTTGATTGAAGCTTTTTTCAATATTCTATTCTTCTATTCTTACCTGGGACTTGTTCCATAAAAACAAGCCCTTATTTTTTGGCATTTCTTCAAAGAATAAAAAAAACATAGACAGCAAAAAATAAAATAAAAAAAAAAACAGTAAATAACAATGAAGCACACAAAGAATAAAAATGGCAAAATATAAAGAACACTAAGGACTCTCTTTATAAAACAGGGAATTAGACATTCCTTCAAACATCCCCTTTTGGGAAGCTTACAGGTCTATGTGTTTCAATAGCAATAATTATTCCCAACAGGGAAAGTTTGAGGGAATGTCAGATTACGTTTTTTTAAAAAAAAAATAGAGACCTAAATAAAAAGTGCTTTAAAAATTGTTTTTCTTTTTAATTATTTTTTGCCAAGATGCCAAGAAATAAGATTCAAAAGTCATTTAGTCAAAGTTTAAAGGACTGGTGACAAAAGCCTTCCTAGTATGAAGAAAGAAGAAAATGTATTTGTCACCAGTACCAAGAAGAAATTAGGAAGTGAACGTAAGGTAAGTTATTTTATGTGTTTTAAAAGGTAGATTTAAGAAACATTGGTGGTTTTAAATCAATTTATATTTCTCTATAAAAAGGGAAAATAACAGTTCCTGGGGAAAAAGGTCAACTTAAAGGTCAACTTAAAGAAAAAATCACTCACCGTTACCTTCGAAGATCCGTCCAGAGGTTTCCTGGATCGGGTCTCATTTCGTCCCGGCCTGGAGGAAGCCTTCTTCCTCTTTATTTGTCACCCAATCTTGCTCTGTCCAGGCGCGAGGTCAGTTGACGTAGATAAGGAAAAAAAAAGAGTGCTGATTTTGACTCCATGACTGGGCATGCGTTTATTAGTCATAGTCAATTAAACAAACATTTCTTGCAATACAGTGTGTTGAATTTCAGCATTGAGTAAAATCATTTCAATGTTTCAAACTCCTTTATGAAGGATACAGTTACAGTCCAAAGAAATCCAATGCTGTATAGTCTTAATGTCTGACACTCTTCGCAAACAATGCTTCTTCAGGGTAGTCTACAATTCCAGCGGCTATGTAGTACAAATTTTCCCACTTACTACACCATACTGCTGGAATTAGATTTTTTTTGTAAATTGCCAAACAAGCCCCTACTTATTGCCTTTTATTTATTCTAAGTTTTTACATTATTCAGTAGCCAAACTCATGGAAGCCTCCAGCAGTCTCTCCAGTTAAAGTTTACTAATGAAAATGAATGAGCCTACAGGGCCCATGCGCAATATAAAAAGTAGATGCCTTTAACAATATCAGAGAAAAGATCTTTGGATTGGGGAGAAAGATAGGAATTGGTAAGATTTTTATGGGAAATCACTTTCTCCAAATAACTCTGTTTAGGAATACTGCATTCACTCAACAAGAAACAAACAGCCCTAATGCAAATCTGTATTGAAATAAAGATGAGCAGAAAGCTCTATATCTCCTAAATCCTGAAATATTATTATATCTTGTACATAATCTTTTTTTTGATGATTTTGTTTAAGATACACATCTGAGACTAAAATGTAAAGACTTAAAGACTGTAATCTAAAATTACAGATAGCCACTAATGGATCTACAAATCTATACAAGCAATGCAATTACAGAAATGTACAGAAAGCATGTAAAGCGTAGAAGCTTGAAGCTGAAAACCAACATTAAACCATACATTAAAGGAAAGCTATTACTAATGTTTTGGGCTAAATTGTATTTTTTTCAATGCTTTAGGTTTTGATCCATTTTACAGTCACATATATATTTGTCTTACAAATAAAAAATGTAATACGTGACAAGGAACTTCCAGATCACTGTGGATTCCCCATAGAAAAAGCACAGCAGTAGTTTTCTTCTTTCAAACAGGCTATTTCTAACTAAAACCTGTATTGGAATTGTATAGAAGTATGGGGGGACAAAGAGGAAATGAGTCACTGCTATGACTAATTCATTTTTTCTGTAAAAATTCAGCAAACCGAAATGTTATATAAAAAAAACATCCAAAGCCAAAAATGTAACATATTCACTATATCAGACCTGGAAGTGCAACTTTCATTAAAATATAAAAATACCACTTATCTTTACTTCTACACAGTACTTGATCCCTCCACAGCGGGCCTTGATTTTGTCCTGTGCCTTCCTGGATCCTTCTTTGAACCCGACATGAAGGAAGTGATGGGCGCCATCATTTTCTTCTGTCTTCTTCTGTCTATGTCACCCACTCTACAGTATATACTCGGCCTAATAAAAGTCCCTCAGTGCCAGGGGATTGTTTTTTCAAAGCCAGCATTAACAGCACTAGTTGGATGAAGTGATCTCATGTCCAACAATTAAAGCAAGAGAGAACGCTTTGCTGGAACTTTGATTTGGGTGTCAGACAGAAGATCATCCTACCCAATTATTGCCGCTGGTGCTTGTTGCTCAGATCAGAATTCAGAAATGTACCAATCCAATTACCAATCTGACAATATATTACCAGTTGTTGATTCCCAGATCAGTTACACAATGACAGAAGTTTAGCTGGGCTCCTGCCCTTTTGTAGATGCAATCCCTCAGGGATCTATCTATATCTACTATTACTAATGATGCTGGACCATTCATCATGGGATGTCATATTTGAACATCACTGGACCTAGAAAAGGTAAATATTAGTACTAAAGTATGATAAAGATTTGTTTTTTCTGTTGTTTTATGTTTTTAATTTCTAGAGCTTATTTAACCCTTTCTGAGTGGGTAAGAGGTTTTATATATACTACTATCTTATTATAACTAATTTTCAGGGTGACAGGGTGGATATCTAGATGCCCCCTTATTAAATGGGCCTCCATATTCTAATAATTTTACTGCCCACTAAGAGAATAAGACTGTTAGGAGCAAGAGTGGGTCTAGGTTTTGCTAATAGAAATGGGGGATTTTTTTGCAAACCAGATTAAAAAGAGGACATTTTTTAGATAGTAGGGGGTGCACACATGCTCCCTTGCCCTATCTTTCCCTATCCAAGAAGGTCCTATACTTTTTTTTGAGGGCCTGGTTATAAAAAAAATGGGTACTCAATTGACACTGTCACCCGTCACAAATTAATCATTGTGATTTTATTTATTCATTTATTAAAAATTTTCATTCATGGTAATTTTATTTGCATTTTTATTGATTACTGCTATACACGCATTTTGTGTCCTAAGCGTATACTGGAATTTTTTGGGGATTTTTTTCCTGTTTTGTGAGTTAAAAGTGGGTTTATATTCTGATCAGTTTATATTTCAGCATATATGGCTCAGGTCACCATGTGGATTTCCATTTAAGCTTAGTCTACATGGATGTTTTCCCCATCGTTTAACCTGAAGCCCATGTTTGAACATACAATGCATTTTAATAAACTAATCTACACCAGGCACGTTTTTGAGCATTATTGATAACACTCCTTACGACGTTTTAAAAATTAAACACAGGAAAACGTGGTAAAAAGCAGGTAAACGCATTCATTGATTTCAGTGGGGGCGTTTTTCTGTGTTTATAGGTGCTTGAAACGTAAACGTAGTAAAAAAGCGTCATTGTTGTTTTTCACCTGTTTAAAGGCAAATTTGAAAACGCTAAAAAAAGTGCATAAAAACGCATATAAATGCGGTAGGAACGTCCGTGTGGACCCAGCCTTAATGTGTAAATCAAAGGCTTTCTATTTGATTCCTGTGGTTTAAGTGAAATATACAGCCAAAATAAAAAAAGGTTTTGGACTTTAAAAAAAAGTAAAAAAAATGAATGTGTATTTATTCTGAACAAGAAATGTACAGATTTGTGCAGCAGAAAGGAGGGGATAGCCAGGATTCAAAGAGCCAGAAATGTGATGTAGTGTAAAGGCATTTAAAATGAATAGTTACATTTTGGCAGCGTTGCACTATGGGAAACAAAATGTACAAATTGATAAAACACAGGAAAAAAATTGGAGACAAATCAACATTAACAAGTGGAGTTGTCACTCTGCAGAGAAATGATGCATAATATACAGTATAAACCTACAGAAGCATACAAGGTGCTAAAGACCATGATGTCAAAAAACAAAACGAATGTTTACTACAGTACAAAATGACATTTATTTTAAATTATATATATATAGAAATAAAGAGAGAGAGAGAGAGAGAGAGAGAGAGAATGTGTATGTATAAGAAATTAATAACAGCAGAGGTGACAGCCAGTTTAATTCTGTTCTGCATTCACATAGCAGATAAATGACTCTGGTTTAGGGTATACTTGGCATTGACCCACCAGCTGTGTGATGAGTGTGCACTGATTCACAAATTGCCTTGTCAGATCCAACATATCAATTTTGGAAACCGAGAGAAAGATTTTTGGGATTATAGCTTCGGCTGTGGACGGCTCTGCACGGTGTGACTCAGATTGGATGCAGAGACCAACATTAGCCAACATTAACCCAGTGGGCTCCTGATGTTCCCACAGCTATCCTTCCTTCCAGCTCACACTGGCATTTCCACGGGAGAAATTTGTATAAAAAGCCAAAAAGGTTCAATTTAGATAAAAGCTAAAGCTGCGAATTACTATGGTAAAGTAATGCGTTACCATGAATGCGTCCCTCCTCCCCAAATACCCCACGGCTGACTCGGAGATGTCTTTATGCTGCTGCGGCGGCGGCTGCTGCTGTTGTCAGTCAGTGAAAAATAGTCTGGAGTGAGGAAGAATTCCAGGTAATTGGTGTAATTCTACACTAAACACAGCATTATACAATGATTAGAGGGAAAACAAAGGGAATTCTGCCATAATCAGCAGCATGAGCAATTTGATTTAAGAAAGGGATTTGCATTCTGTGGATTACAAAAGAGAAACAGAACAAATCTGGCACAATGCAACATTTAATGATATTTCTTCTATTTTCTCCCTGAAAGTAAGAGGGATGACTATCATTGTGGAGTATTTCCAGGAAGATACAGCATTCGGATGGCACCCTTGGGAATACTATGTACATTCTACTTATTATCTGATATTCACACAGCAGAATATTATGTTTAAGGTTCATCTACTATTACTCTGACTTGTCACCTGCATTTAAAGGGAAACTGTCTTTAGGAAGATATGTAAGCTGTCATGGCTGCTCCACATTTTTGCAAAATGTTAATTACTTGACTGTCACAATGGTATTTTGGATTCAGTATATTGTGAGTTACTCAACTGTTACATACAGATAACACGTTCTGGGTTTCAATTCTAGTATGTTGGTTCTGGATTTACGATTCAGAACCATTGTAGTCAGGCAGCTAACACCTTCATATATATATATATATATATATATATATATATATATATATATATATATATATATATATATATATATGTATGTGTAAAGATTTTGATTTAACCATGCCTTTTTGAGGCATTCCCACTTTTAAAGTCCCATCCATTTTCAGTCCAATGCTATATATACCCCTGGTCATTATCGAAAAAATTGACCCCAATAATGAACACCTTAAAGTACCATTTCTAACAAATTTTAAATACGATTTACAATCACCCCCAGTCAATTACCATTAATTACCTATAGGCATGTAATCTTTTCTAGTATTTCAAATAAATACTGTGTAGTTTTCTGCAATATATATATATATATATATATATATATATATATATATATATATAAACTTTACCCCACATTTTATGCCTTTAAACAAATATTTGCAAAAAACAAAACCATTTGAGATGTTTCTGTTGGGTAATTTATACAACTATATATTGTAATAAAAGTACAAAAATCTATATTTAATTCCGTTCACACAGAGAATAAAACTGATTAACTTTTAAAATCACCTAAAATATAATCTTTCCAGCTTGATATTTTGCAGGCTTACTACTCATATGAATCATTCAATGTAACCATATTTATCCTGTGATATGATATGTACAATCATCCAAACAAAACATTTTCTAGTAAAGTTGGTACTGATGTCCTTAAATCTCTCCCGACAACAGGAAACTTCCTATAACTTAAATATGAAAACCCTTAGTATGTACGCACTAATTGAATGCACAACACATGTATTATTAATGACAATGGATATTTTTTGATCTGGATGTATCCAACTTCAGTTATTTTCCTCCTGTATGTAAAGCCACTGTCCCTATTTCAGGTAGAGAATTTGTCATTGTAGTCAAAATACAGTTAGTAGAAATTTCATAATGCTGGATGTCCTCAGAGCCACCTTCTAGTCATAATAATTATCTAATCTCAAGAACAAATGTACCGAAGTCTCTAAAAAGTAGCAACATATCCCATATAATGTTAATATAAACCTTGCCCCAGTACAGCACAACCAACAAAGAAGTTGTGTTCAGAAGAAATATTAGCCCAGTGAGATACATTATAAAGCTTGAGTCTCATAATCCATTTCTTAATATTTCTGCAAGTATTCACTTTGTTGAGTTCAGTTCTAGCAAGATAGTGTGAAAGCAAACACAAAATTCAGCTGACACTTCTCCCTTAAGCTTTGGTGCTTTAGCAGTTCAAACATGTTAAAAGTACAGACAAATAGTGTGCCAGAAATATAGTGTGATCCTACTTTTCTCTTTGGCATGACATTATTTTGTATCTTCAGATCTAAATTCCCAAACACCTGGTGTCAGCCCTGCCTACTTCATTTATGATGGATTATAAGAGAACACAGACCTCCGCTCATCTTCTCCCCCCTCCTTCTCTTCAAACCTCTTCTTGGGCACCAGCAGAAAGACCAGAAAGTTATCAGCTCATAAACTTTTCTGTTAAAATCTAGACATATTTGTTGTTGGTATTAAAGAGATATAACAAAGGCGTTCAATTGGAAATTTTGCAAATAATTGAAGTCCTTTGTTAGGGTTTACATACTCCTAAGGACGCTCTGTTATATTGTGACAACTGCATGTGGTTTATACATGAGAAGAAAAAAATGTATTAAGCAAAAATATCCTTGTCTTCATTCCACATACCTTCATTTATCATTTATATGCTTCTCCTTATTTACATGCCAGCCAAGCTGTCAAACCAAAGTCACAAATATAACACTGACAGGAGGTCTCTGAGCCATTGTTCATAGTAATGGGCTTTTTGTTTAGAAATTAAATTAAAGTTAAAAGAAGATCAGCTGCTATGGGGCGGGGGACAAAGGGTACTTCTGTATCATGCCCTAATCAAAACAGCCTGACTTTTTCAGTGTTGAAACTTCTAGACATGGGGGTGGGTGCCAGGATGTTTTCTTGGTATGGGGCCCAGACATTTTTAAAGGTCATGTTCTAACCCACTGAACAGCTTGATTCACAAGTAATGTAAAATATTATAAAATAATGCACATTATATAAAAAGTAGTACACATATTCAGAGAAAAGCTCACACAGCAAAACTTCATAACGTGTTTCCTGGAACATCATCTGCTTCTTCAGGCGATGTTGGTAAATATTACTAGAAAACAGGAACACCATAATCATAGTAATACAACCTATGTAAACCAATATAAAATATAACCATGGTGATACCTTTAGATATTACCTGCAATAAGTATACAGGGT
Organism: Pyxicephalus adspersus; assembly: GCF_032062135.1. Classification (NCBI taxonomy): domain Eukaryota; kingdom Metazoa; phylum Chordata; class Amphibia; order Anura; family Pyxicephalidae; genus Pyxicephalus; species Pyxicephalus adspersus. The sequence goes on along the minus strand of NC_092868.1, from coordinate 34,407,874 downwards.
TGGTCAGCACACCTCAATATTTTCATATTTCACAAAACACATTGATAAAAGCAGATAGCCTGGACATAAGGCCACACTTGCAAATGATATGGGGTGGGGGGATAGCCATACATACATTACAATGCAATGCATGATGTTACCACGCATTATGGCAGAAATTTCCAAGGTATCAAGAGGAGTCAAAAAAAAAATCAAAGGGATCTGGCCAATAGTAGGTAGACCTTATCCATGTTCAGGCGACCAATTACAGATAGTATCTGGGGATATTTACATAAATAATATTAATACACATATTATGTCTTGCTGTACATCCAAATATTTCCACCAGAAGTCAGGCTTACTGATTCATATTATTGTGCAAATAACTTTATGAAGTACATTTATCAAAGATTTTTCACAAATATGTGAGAAGAATAAGTATATAAGTAGTGGGAGATTAGGGACAAATAGTGGGATTCATTCAGTGTTTTCTGGCATGATACCTCCCATGTATTATAAAATTTTGCAGGGTATTTTTGTTGGATCAAGCCTTGCCAGGTTGAATTTTGATGGTACAGTCACAGTTATGTTTTACCTTTGGCTGAATCTTCATGTATTGGGCATTCTTGTAAATTCATCCATTCATTTTCTTATGATTGCTTTCCACGGTGCTAAAACTGTACACCATGTGCTTAAAAAAAAAATGCCCCCCCTTCTTCTGACCTGAATAAGCCACCCAGGCACCCCAGCCATGCAGACTGCTACCTACTACAAGGGAGCAGCCTCCTGCTCTGCTGGTACCGGCTCACATGTCTGACTTGTTATGGCCAAAATAGCGGACTGGGGCATCTGTGGACATTGTTGGATTTTGGAATGGCAGATACCAGTTAAAAATAGAATTATATATATATTATATATTATATTTTTTCACAGTGTGTTTATTCAAATTTTCTCTGGTACACCTAGGTGGACTGGGTAATGATCTGTGAAAATCCCCAAAACCAAGTCACTGAGGGGGTTGCAACTTCCGGTAGGTTGAACAGACCCCAGCGCCATTTTAAAATTGCACGGATACAGTGGCAATGAGTTATAGTGCTGTTTTTAAATGGAACTAGGTCTCAGCTCCTGGGATGTTGTTAGAAACAATTTTCGACAGAACAGTCTCTAGGTGCACATGTAGAAGGTCAATGTGAACACAATGCTTCCATGTTGTGTACATATTAGAAGAAAAGTGATGTCACTCATGTCACTGCCCTTCCACTTTAAATGGAGGCTTAGGCGGAGCTGGTATAACTCTGCCTCTCTCTGCAGGAATAAATCACATTAAAAGTGGTCTGTTACTGCAGCGTTGCTTGAAGAGGGGGGTTCTGGTCCCCACAGACCAGATCCAGAGATCCCCCCCCAAAAAAAGAAATAGTATAGATAGATCTAGATGATATTTGCTTTTACTGTATATACATCAATTGCTCACATAAGCAAACACAATGTCATACAAATAATTGATGATGAAAATCTACAAAAAGACGCTTGTGCTAATTTGTGCCCTCATCAGTCCGACCTAAACTTATCTTAATATTATGCTAACAATGTGCACAAACCTTTTATGTTTCCTTTTTGTGAGAAAGTAAGAGGTTGTGCAAATCACAAAAATGTTGCAAGAAAAATTACAAGAAAATGCTTTTTTGTTATTTTACTTCACTTTCCAATAAACACAACTATATATATATATATATATATATATATATATATATATATATATATATATATAAATAAGTATATATACAAGTATATAAATATATAACTAAATAAAGGTATAGTAACAGTAGAGTTCTAGTCTGTGGAAATGCCCCAGTTAAATAGGAAACTTAGAAAAAAAATGTAGTTTAATTAATTTTTTTAGCACCTAAGGATGAATGCCACCTTGGATAGGTATTTTAATTTTACAGAACTGTTCCTTCTCTTGCATTATTGCAGTATTAATTACCCAAACGCTTTCCATTTCTTTTCTCATTTTAAAATGTAACAGATCCCTGCTGCAGCATTTCCTTTATGAAGGAGTTTGAAGGATTACAGGGGACTCTGATTATGTAACCTGGAACTTGGAACCTGCTGTGAAGATCTGCTTCTGTAAAGTTCTCAATTCATTTTACGCTTTAGTAACTGTTGAATAATCAGCTTCTGAAGTCACTTGGGCCAGCAAATAATTCTAGCAGGCACAGACTGCAAGGAACGCAGGAACGCAGTCTAATGCAGGAAATAACCTATGGAGGACTTTCACAACTGTGGATCCCCCCTTCATTTTTATTGAATTTTCTGTGTGTAACACACACCAAGAATATTTCTGGTGCTTTTTAAGATATTCTGGGGACAACAGGTCTCCTGATTTTTTTTAAATCCTAACTCCAGGCAGAGAGTTGAAAAAACAGATAAAATGCTTTTAGATTGTAAGCTCCTCTGTTCAGGGCCCTGCCCTCCCATTGTATCACTGTTTGTATTTGTTTGTCAGTTGCAAACCCTATTTGATGTACTGTGCTGCGTAGTATGTTGTGCTGTAGAAATACAATTAATATTAGTATTATTATTCATATTAATAAAATGCATATAAAGGAGCTGTTTTAAGGGAAGATTTGTATTTCTGTGCATATTGTTCATCCAATTTACACAACTCTGTCATTTCATACAAACTACACCATACAACCCTGTCTGAACAATTTTTCCCATGCTGCAGTTCAAGCCAAATTCTTATTGTTGCAGAGTAGTAATGCACCTTAACAAATGTTACATTAATCGGTGCCATATATTTTCAAAGAAAACCCATGTATGCATTTTGGTACGCTGCTTGGAAAAAAATGGGGCATGACTAATTCTATAGACATTGTGTTAACATGCATGTATAAATGAAACTAATCTGCATCCAGTCAAATTAAGGCACTCAGCACTTATACTGCATGCATTGAAAAAATGTAATCTAATAATGTATTAGGAAATAAAGAGCTATGGTAATGTGAGGTTATGTGTTACATAAAATTGAGTTTAGCTTTAGTTCTCCCAGTATAGTATGTCTTTTATTTCATAAAATATTATTTTTATTACTTACTATAAGCTAACTAAAACCTGACCAGGCAGGCATCTTTAGAAAACATTATCACATTAATATTAAACTGATAAGATTGTTTAAGTACAATATTCTATCTTAGAAAATAATCAGTTTACAAAATGGGCCTGATTTAAAGAGGAAGTAAACTGAAAAAAAGAAACCTCACTCTGGAAGTTTACTGGATCGGGTCCCACATTGTTCTGGTATACTCCTTCATCCTGGTGTGGAGGAACCGTCGGGTGCCACTATCTTCTTTGCCCCTCTTCCGCCTTCATTACCCAATCTAGGAGCAGCCAGAAGCCTGCCGGGATACATGATGTATGTATACCGGAAGACTTTGTGCGCCTATTCTGCTTTTATTGCTGCAGAGATAAAGATAGAAGAGAGAGGCTTTACTTTTTTTTTCAAAAAAGTGTTTTAAACTCCCTGCACAAATAGAAGAACATACATTTTACCCTGTATAAAAAAAGTTGTCTACCCTTTTATATAAGGTAAAAATTTTAGTTTTGGTCCACTTTGATAAAGCTCTTTAAGACTGGAGAAGATAGACTCTCATAGGAGAACCTGGATTATCCAGCAAGTCTGGGATTTTCTCAAAATAATTTGCTATTGGTTGGCAAATGTTTTTTATTCCTGGACCAGATCCAAGCCATAATCCAAGGAATATCTATCATCCTACCAGTAGATGTAGTAAGCACTCCAAAAACCAAAAAAAAAATTCCTTATTTTTCCTTTTTGTGTAGAATACGTATTTGTATTACAAGTTATAATATACTTGGTATTTATCTGAGGAAGTGTGATTTTTGATTAATTGTTCCCATTATAGCATGTATAGTTCAAATTTGAGAACATAGTTATAATGGTTTTAATTGCTAATACTTTGTGGGTTGGGGATATACAGGTCCCCAACAAGTATACCCACTGTATATGGCCACTGTGGCTAACACGTGTTACCCCACAATACCCCACCCGCAGTGATTGGCACACAGCACACTGCTGCTAAGTGCTTGGGAGTGACGAACCATGCTGCAGGTAACCAGACAGAAAGTGTTTGGATATTTTAGTCATTAGATCACAGTATGGAAAAACAAATGGGAACAGAATTAGTAGAAGAGATGAAAGTGTCCCAAAATTTCTCTTTCCTGGTAAAGTAACCTCATAAATTGTTTTGTTTTGTGTCTCATATGAAGTGTGTTCATAGAAAGTCCAAAAATACAATTTTTTTTTTCTAATTCATGAAGTTTATATATTGTTTTCATTTCTGCCCAGGCTAGATTATTAGGCACATGCGTCTTTATTCACAAATGACCATAAAGTATCAGATTTTCTCAATTTGAAAATGATCTTTTTAACTATAAAGTGGAACCTAATTTTCCTTAATTTTTTTAAACCAGTTGGTTTATCACCAATGCACAAAGCAGTTGAGAAGTAAGAGCGCATGGTAGGGTACGGAGCCTATTGAGATTGTTGTTGTGGCATGCTTAGTAAATATTATTGCACTTCCTGTGCCAAAACCAGGCAACTCGCCGTAAAAAAAAAACTGATGTGAAATCTAGAAGATATATTCCCAACAAGAGAACTTGGGAACATAACATTACAAATGTCGTGCAATACAGTAATAGAATGGAATGTCCCTTGTTGTTAATTTGGTATCCTTAACATTCCCATGATCTCAGTGAAGGGATTGTGATGTCCCCCTCACCTAGGCTTGATCAGGGGTGGACAAGCATCAGTTATATCTATTTTTAAACTTCTTGCTAATGTTTTTCGTTTACAGTGAAAAGCAATATTTTGAAATCGGGAGTTCGTTCAGTATTTTGAAAAGAAAGGTCCACTTTAATGAACCAGGTCCCCAATATTTATCTTCCCCAATCTTCATTACATTTTCAGACATAACTAAATGAGGTGCTATAGACAATTCCAACTACCGCTTGCCAGAAGAAACGGAATTGAAATAGACTTGACGCTTAAATCCAAGATGACTGAGGTTACCATCAAACAGACAAACTTTTTCTACATAGAGAGCCACCCACTCATGAGTATAATCATTTAAGCAGGTGTAAATACTCAAAAATAGGTTTGTGACATCACAAAAGATAAATCATAGAACAAGCATTTGTACTGTGTTGCCATGATTTTCAACATTCCTTTCATGTAAAAGAAAGCAATGGAAAGGCTTTGCATAACAAAGAAGATTATCCAATGTTCAGTGCTGTAAATCCTTGCATCCTCAATCCATCAGATCTCTTTCATCGCAAAACACTTACTTCCTAAGCTGCTGAGCATTCAACATTCAGAATTAGTGCCAGTAAGAGACACCGAAGGCTAACAGCTCAGAACTCCTAAGAACATCTAGGGAACCAAACTGAATGTATTAACTTAGCTTCATATAGAGGTGTATTTGACAACACAATCTCCCTGGTTGGGAATGGAATCAAACAGCTAGGGCTGGTATAATCAGTTGACAAAAACGGTATTAGCCCTAAAACCACTATAGCATAGGGTCTTATTACAAAGAGCCAAGATAAAAAAAATCAGATGAAATTCAAGAAATGAAAACCACTCAACAAATGAGTCCTTCATGCGCCCAACATAACCATTATATAGCCAATAGAACAATACAGCAGGTTGGCCGCTTATCTCCATTCCCCACTGCTGTAAGAACAGACATAGATAAGAAAATCACATAATACTTTTCCACCTGTTGGATCTTCATAATTCAAATAATCAAATGTTCATCATGTAAAGAGACACCATTGCCTCCTGCCACTGCACCATAGAGAGTCCAGCCCATCCCAACTTAGAAGCTTGGTGCAGAGAAAGGAGGGGCTGTCAGAATAAATATAAAACCACAAACCGTTCAGAGCATATAACATAAGCAATCTGTTTTATAAAGCAAAAAACCTGCCAGGCAATAATTAGTAAAGCACATGAAATGCGGCTTTATCCACAAGCAATACTCTGATTTAAACCAGTAGACAATCAACTGTAGTAGACATCACCTCTCCTGAAAGTGAATGAATCAAATTTATGAACACAATACATTACCTAATTACTTCCAGATATAAATCCTGTGATCCATGATATTGCAATAGAGAACGTGTGTCCGTGACATTTCAGCAGTTTAAAATATCCATGAAAATTTTGAAACTGTGGCGTCTATCATGTATAAAAAGGTGGAGATGCAGGTTTATTATAGGAGAAAATAATAAAATTAAAGCTGACGTGATACCTTACAGCTCATAGAGAAACAATAATGAGCATAATATTGTATAGATACATTAATACGGCAATAATACTGTGCAACACTGAAAAAGTGTCAGTTATTTTGAGGCTTGCTGCCAATCCTTTCCAATCGGACATTCTACAATGAATGTGCAGCTTTTACATTTAAGGGTGGAGGCTCCACTTTCTTCCTGGTTTCTAATACAGGAAAAAATTGTAGGTATGTTAGTACCATTGCATACTGACATCATATGTTTTTCTCTCAACAGACCACATTTGTATTTGCAAGGGGTTCAATGTTTTAAAATTTCACAATTACTTTACTTTCACTACAATAACTTTGAAGAAGATATAAACAAGTTTTAATGATTTATATTTTTCCTGAAATGTTGGAAGGTATAAACATGTATTTTTGGATTTAGTAGAAGACCTTTTCTGCCATGCACAGATGGTTTTGTCTGGACGATGAAGTATGATGACATGGGGCTCACTTTGACTAGTTCATCAAGCTCACCAAATTTTTTGCAGATGAAAAGGGTAAATGGTCATCTTTTACAATTTCCATAATCCTATGGGGAAAGTCGACACCATCAGCCAATAAAACACGACCTATGAACACCTTAACAATGGGTTCTTCTTGGCTCGACTTAACAGCATTACTACTGCATCTTCTGTGACAGTGGATCCAGGGATAGGGGCCCTCAAATCTATTTTCACCTTACACCATGTGGTCACAATCCATTAGGCTGTTCCCTACAATACTTCTATGGTTTCTAGTATAGCTGTGCACTGGACATATAGTATAAACGTTCTTCTTGGATGTACATGGGGATGCACATGACTTACACCATGTTGCTCCATGGCTCATTGTATAGAGTGCCATGGGGTGGGGGTGGTTTGCATGATCTGATGAAGAAATCTTTTTGGTAAACACAGCTCTGCAAACTCTGCAGTTGTTTCTTTTTGCATATAAAAGCACAGCTTGCTCCAGAAGTTAATGAATGTCTAGGCTCCATAATTTTTTTTTTTTTTGTGATTAGCTCACAGTGAGGATTTTATACAGTAACTGACGCCATGCTGCCTAATAATATGATGAGACAAACATCTTTCCTAATTACATTTAATAAAATATTATACCTGTTCTGACATACAAATTCAATTTAAGAATAAATGTACAGTTCCCTATTTATTCCAGGGACTACCTGTATACTTTTTGACTTACTGAAGGCATTGTATTTATGAATTGTGCTTGTGTCCCCTGTTCTCCTCCCACAATTCAAAACCATAGTGCACAGGTCTCCCCTTCCCACAACCAAAAAACACACAACTCCAGTCTCCTTTAAAAAATGAAAAAACATGCTGATTTTTTGCTTTTCACTCAGCACTATCCAGTGACTTCCTTGTATTAGTGTAAGACTGTTGTAAGGGGAACGGATTGAGGAATGATGGGCACTAATTTGAAACAAATAATTCTACACTCTTTAAATGACCAATGACATTGTTATAAATTAGATCAGATCTTAAAAATATTTCACCACATCCTTATATTATTTAAAGGGTTTCTTTCTCATCTTGGACAATTTATAAAGCAATAATATACAAACGTATTGATAAAACAATACAAAGATGTTTTCATTAAATCAAATTTCACAAATACTAAAGAAAAAACAAAAACAGAATAAAAGCATATATAATTAAATGCAAATAAATGCCCATATAAGTGTCATACAAAGGTAGCCTAAAGATTTACATCATCCATATATAGTTGTTATGTCCAAATATCCAAAGTTTGTCAAAAAACGTTGACAAGAATAAATCAGATTTAAAAAAATACCATTATTGTCTTGCTTTGGTCCTGTTTACATGTACGTCATTTACAGAGAAAATTCACATTTTGTTTAATGAACAATTATACAAGCCAGAAGGTCAAAAACCTAAAATATAAAACCTTGTTCACTTTTGTATTGTCATTGAGGACCTTGTGCACATCTGTATTGTAATTTCTGGGTCTGAAATCACAAAGTTTTTAATAAAGACCCTTTCATAGTATTTAGCTGCATAACTGGGAAACATAAAAGATATGCTATGTTGATATAGAAGCAGCTTTCTAATTACCTGTCACTTTATAACCTGCGTTCCTTGTCTCTCCTCTATAAACTTGCCCCTATTTAAGAAAAAAAAAATCCCTCTAAGCAGTTTAACCACTTTAACTGCCTCTCATGGTTGATCTGCTGTCACTTATCTCACAGAGTCTCACCTCTATCTCTCCAGCGCCTCGGCCTTTTCATACGCTCTGATTTCCATTCCCAGGTAATTGCAGGACTCAGCAGAGAGCCGTCCACATTTGCATGAGTTCTTTGCATGTATATATTTTTATTTTTAACAGGCTGCCTGTCAAATTCTTGAACTTGCTTATTTGGTGTCCCAGTGATCCATGCTCATCCTCATCCTGTTATGACAGGAGACCAGAGACCTCACAACCAAGAAAATTACACACTAATAACATGACAAGAGAATCGTACCCAACATTCAAATGGAAGAGCAGCGGCATAATGCCAGCACTGTGCTATGAACACTGCCTTTACTGCTCCCTATTAGTTCTGCTTATAATTGCCATTGCCCAAGTTATCTCTTAACACATGGCGTGTACCGCTCTAATGTCTAATATTACAGAATATTGTATAATGTATTCAAAGGACAGACATCGGCAATGCATCCTCCTCCTAAAATAGCAATGTTTTCTTATCATACAAATAAATGACTGCATTTTGAAATCATTCCGTGGCACTATATTCAATGTATGAAAATGTAATACACATACTCTGGATATAATATGGATTTTAAAAGGTATCATCAATCCAATAACAAAAATATAATGTATAGCAGCTTACCTTTGTCAAGCTTTATGTTTCCTTTATTTTTTCTTGGTGTTTACCTGCCAGTAACATATTTTTGGTCCTGAGATGACAACACCTTTCTATATACTGGGAACATAAACAATATAGGACTACAGATCCTGTCCCTCTCCTTTCAGTAAATGTCAGATCTAATGTTTTAGAGACTCTTTAGTTTTTAGAGACTCTTTAGTCACTGGCAAGGTACCGATGGATTGGCGTAAGGCCAATGTGATTACTAAAAGGGAGCAAAGTCATTACCAGGTAACTATAGACCCGTTAGTTTAACGTCCATAGTTGGAAAGGTCCTAGAGAGTTTGATAAAGAGACACAGAGAGGTGTTTCTGCTAGAAAATAATATTATAAGGGACAGTCAGCATGGCTTCAAGAAAGACAGAACTTGTCAAACAAATTTACTCATTTTTTATGAGGAAGTACGTAACCAGGTAGACAGTGGAGTAGCAGTTGATATAGTGTACTTGGACTTGGCCAAAGCATTTGACACTGTACCCCACAGACGGTTAATATGCAAGTTAGGGTCGATAGATTTAGAAAGGTAAATCTGTAAATGGATAGAGAACTGGCTTAAAGATCGCATCCAGAGAGTTGTGAATAATGATGATAATGATTCATACTCTGAATGGTCTAAGGGTATTAGTGATGTACCCCAGGGTTTGGACCCAAGTGTTGGGACCTTTACTGCTTAACATCTTCATAAATGATATAGAGTTTGGGATTAAAAGTACAATTTCTGTGTTTGCACAGAAATGACACCAAACTATGTAATGGAATTAAGTCCATACAGGATGTCTATAATCTACAAGCAGACCTGGATGTACTGTTTGATTGGGCAGCCAAGTGGCAAATGACATTTATTAGAGAAAAGAGGATTAAGCTCCGGATAAGGAAGGGATTCTTCACTGTGAGGTCTGTGAAAATGTGGAAATGGCTCCCTCAGGAAGTAGTTTCAGCAGGTATTAGGGCTTTAAAGTAAAAATAACAGTGTCTGTTGATCCAGGGAACATCCGATTGCCTCATGGAATCAGAAAGGAATTTTTTTACCCTGTTGAAGCAAATTGTACCAGGGTATTTTTTTGCCTTCCCCTGGACCAACTATGTCTTATAGGGTTTTATATCTGGGACATGTTTATTTCCCTAGTGGTTGAACTTGATGGACTTATGTCTTTTTTCAACCTAACTTACTATGTAACTATGTAACTATAAATTTACCCTTTAAGTGTGTGGTTGGGGATGTTACCCACTTCCCTACCTGAACATTTTTGTTTAGTAAAACAAAAATGTAATTTTTAATCTAATATATAAGACAGTCCTACCTTGCATGTTGAATAGATACCAAGCCTTTACTTAATAGGTAATGCTTTAATTGCCTTTTTTTCGGTGGGGGATTTTATATCTGTTGTATATGGGGGATGGTGCCATCAAATAACTTGGTATATTTAATTGGCCACTATATCACAGAAACAATTTATATTAAAAAACAAATCTTTAATTACATAGCTTAAAAGGTGTCCCCACTAGGGATTTATGTAATTATAATATATTATAAGGCTCCCCATACAGAAATATATAAACACAAATTGCATTGGTATAACAAATAGTTAAGAAAAGTCATCATTGACTTAAAGCTTATCTTTCATAATTATTGTTACATAGAAGATGGAGGCTTAGATATTCCCAATGCATTTTGAAGCACTCCTGATGAAGCTGTAACAAAAACACTGGGAAACGCATTGAGATGTTTTTTGAGCTACGTAAATAAAGATTTCGTTTTTTTTTTAATATTAATTCATTGTTTCTAAGATATATCGGACAGTTTATTATTCCAAGCTACTTGATGCGTGTAAAAACCGTAATCAAAATACAAAAAGTCTAACATTGTAAAAAAAGTATTGGATTAGCCACTGTTTATATATGATACTGAATCTATAATTTTTTTCTTTTTTATTTATCTATTGTAGTAAAATCAATTATTTTTTTATTGCTACCAAGAAAGGGACTGAAAAGCCCACTGCATGATACCATTGGGAAGTTGAAATTTTCCTGGATGTCTCCTCTGCCCTCTACCCTAACAGCCTGAGCTAAAGTTTGCCCAGTCTTTTCCTGGCCAGCGTGGTGGAGGGTGTGACGGTAGTATTTAGATGCAAAAAATAATTTTAAAAAAAGGTAGAAAAGTAAATAAAAATTACAAGTGTTTTTTTACACAGCATTTTAGTAAAGTAAATGCCATTGATTTAGGGTTTGTATCTACTTTAGGTAACACTCACAGGTCTTGTCCCTCCCCTATCCCATGACTGGACAGTGAAATAGAAAAAACTGAAGAGCTCATGTCTGTGTCCTCCCTACCATCTCTCCTTTTCACATTGCTTGTCAACACATTGCTTGTCCAAAACATATCGTCCAAGTGCGCTCCTCCATCTCCCAGTATATGTCCTGCAGTACAGGGAATTGCAGAAGACTGAAACCAAGCTAAACATAGATACTTACACTGCCTGTCACTTCTGCAATAAACATTCTGCCTACGTGCAATTTTTGTAAGTATAGTACCCCTTTAAGCTTGCACCAATTGCACATGTACCAATAACAGCAGTGCTGTATACAGTTAGGTTAATTGTCTTTCCCTCAAATTGATCTTAGACTGTATTAAAGATATATGACTATGGTGGGGCCTTTGTGAGCCCCTCTGAAGGACAGCTAGTGAACATACTATAGATTTTTAGATTTAGTGCAATATGTTTGCGCTATATAAATACTGTGTAATATTAATAATATACAGTCACACAATCTGATATTTGTAAAAATTAGTCTTCATAAACAATGAAATCTCTATGCAGGTTGGCAGATATCTATATATGAATTACATTTATAAGTGTATATTATTCTATATAGCAGTCTATTGTTCATGAACAGCAAGCTGGCAATGATTACTCTGTGTTGACTGTCACAGTGCCCCGTCTATATGGTATTGCAATTGAGTAGGTAAAGCTGTCAGCACAAATATATCTTCACTTCACATAACTTGGCTGTAAAATCTAAGATCACCTCCGACATGATCTTGAATTTTATGGACTCTTGAAATTTGAAGTCTAAGAACACAGAAAATCTGAAGCTCAATGCCCAGGGACACACAAAGCAACCAGCTGACCCTGAACAGCTAAAAGCATCATCGAAGTACATAGGCTATAATCCTAAAATTTCACTAACTCATGTAATTGTTCTTTACCACATGTTGTATGCAGAATTACAGCTAAGGGCACTGGGGATTTGTCGATGAAAATTAACAACTGAGCTGGGTTTTCTTTTAATAAATCCTGTACATCTTGACAATGTGGCACCCATCTGCACTAAAGACAGTTTATTAACTCTCCCTTGTAGAAATACAGAAATATCACTGACCTGAAAATGCAAAGGGCAAAACATGATTTACAAATTGTAGAAAGGTGAAATGAGATTTTACAAAGAGAGAAATCATTTAAAAGATCGTAAGGCCATATATACACAAAGGGGACCTGATTTCAGACAGATTTAGCAAACTCAGAGAAAACTTCTGACAAAACACGTCAGTAATCAATCTTATCTGTTAGTAGGTTTTTAGCTTTATATTTCTCCTTTTTTAATGTGCTAGAGAAAAAAATACTGTTCCACTCGAGTAACACCTTGGAAAGCCTTTTAGTGACAGCAGATTGCCTGTGTAAAGTGTGAAGACAGACACAAAATGTCATTAAACTCAACCAAAGATCCTTCCCATTTTTATTCATTACAGGCTTTACTGATATTTATCTGGACTACAGTTTTCTTTTAAAAAAATATTCCATGTAAAGAAACAAAATCCGCTATTACCATTTTATCCTCAGTATGCATGGATCTAATCAGCTCAAAGCTATACTATACTAAAAACTAAAAACTTACAACCAAGTTTCAGGTGTCTTTATTGCAGAAGAGACAGGTGGTGTCTCCTCTGCAATAAAATAACCTACCTGCCTTATCGTAATTACTTAATCCAGTGTGGGCACCAACAGAATCCACTCATGCAGTATTGGTAAGCTCTGTTCAAAGCCTCCTCTCCAGCTCTAGGGAACCTATATCATAATCTCTCCCCAGTCAGCCTAGAAAACTCTGGCTCTCTCCCAGGCTAGAACACTCTGGCTCCCTTCTCAGCCTGGAACCCACTCTGGCTCCCTTCTCAGCCTGGAACCCACTCTGGCTCCCTTCTCAGCCTCTGACTGATCACTCACTCTCTCTGCACCTGAGTGCAGGTGAATATAACCCAAATCAGGGTTGGGTTGGGCCAAGGAACCCACCCTTCCATTTCCCTTGGCCAGCTCCAGGGCCCTAAAGAACCAGGTTTCTTTTCTAAAACCTATGCAAACCTAATACCACACTCCAGACTTTCCCTGGAGTCTTTAACACTTTCCCTGCCATTTCAACACTAGTTCTAACGTTTTTTTGCGACACTCTGTTACAATATATATATATATATATGTGACACCAAGGCAGGATTGGAGGTGGAAGGGAGATATATTTGCCCAAGATTCCTATGTGAAGTAGCAGGTGGAAGACTCCCACCAGGAGGTCAGTCAGTAGTTCAGCTCTGTTTGGAGACACAGACAGGTGGACTGTTTGAGTGAGCTCTGCTGGAGACACAGACAGGGGTTCTGTGTGAGTAGCTCTGCTTGGAGAGACACAGACAGGGGTTCTGTGTGAGGGAGCTCTGCTTGGAGACACAGATAGGGGTTCTGTGTGAGGAGCTCTGCTTGGAGAGACACAGACAGGGGTTCTGTGTGAGGGAGCTCTGATTGGAGACACAGACAGTCGGTCTGTGTGAGTGAGCTCAAAAGTGAGTAGAAGGTTGCTGAAAGCTTGGTTTTGAGCTGACAGGGAGAAGCCCTCCAGCTGATAGACAGGGATGTCTGATGTATAGTAAGTGTCGGACAGGCAAGGTTTTCTTTGGCTGTTTTTGTTATTTTATCTGCAACCTTCAATAAACCTGGCTTCAAGCAAGCTTAAGGCTGATATCTCGGTGTGTGATCTGAGTTGGATGAACCAGACAAGTGTCCTTTGACCCCAGCAAAGGCGATCCTGAGCGTAACCCTTCACAATATATATATATATAGTGTAGATATACAGTAGATATATATTATACACACTGTATAAAGTTATGACTAATACTGCCATTGGGCATTTCCAAGCTTACATAAAATATCTTTTACATAGCTCTCCTGCAGAAATGTAGATGGATCTGTACTCCTACACCTTCTGCTATTTATCATCCAAATAAAGAAAAAGTAAAGATTGCACATTGTATTAACTAAAAACCTTTTTTTAATATTCCAAATTAGCACAGCATAGAGGACAAAGTTCTGAACATTTTGTTCTGTACACCATATTTCTTCAAAGCTTATTGAAGTGGGAAACACATCAGAGCTTTATCTTGTATCCTGGAGCAAGTATATCTAACATATACATTCCAGTATTCAACAGAGGAAGCATGGGGAGCATAAAAACTTACCTATTCATTATACTTGTGAGCATGATTGTGTCATATGACTGATAAGCACACCAGGATGATGCTTTAATTTATCTAATGAAGGGTAAGAAAATAAATGTTCCTGAAAGTGTAGGGCCTTCAAAGTTTATGAACTTTACAGAACCTTGTTGCATTCAGTTGCTAATATACTAAAAAATCTTAATTTTGCTTAGACTGTTAAATTAATTATTCCAACCACTGAAAAATAACAAAAATATAGATTTTTATTACAGTATATCTGCCCCCTATAAAATCACCCTTTCTATGTTGCTACAACAGCTTTTACATTTTATTCTACCTCAAAAACCCTTTTACACTGCAAAAAAATAAATGACTGATTTACAATTTCCTAAATCATCTCATGCTTTGTCTTTCTAATTCCATACATCCAGAACATCATTAGTACCGTATGTAAGAAATTCAGGAATGTCACTCTGTTACAGCAGAGCCACCAGCTGCTATCAGTGGACAGAACTGACATTTAGGGAGTCAAGAAACGAGAAACATCATAAGTAATACATGTGTCTGCAAATAATAAAGCTTCACAATAAAATTACTTGATGAAGGGACAGTTGTAACAAGGCACAAAGGTTTACATATTAGGTTAAGTCTAAAGGTGTTCAGCTAGCATAAAGACAAATAGGGATTCGGACATACTAATATTAACTGCAAGTGCTTACACCTGCTGCATAAAGTACAGAAGCCAGAAAAATTATTGAATGATGGAATCAGAAGTCATACATAGGTCATACAAGGTTATTTTGAATGTTTAATATTGCCTTTTCAGTAGCTCCTCCACTTTACTAAGTATACAAAATACACTAATATAGCACATGAACACCAATTCTACTGACTATTCACTGTATAGCATAAGAGAGAAAATATAACATACTGCCATTAATGGTAAAATGAATGTAGACCTTTGGCAAAGGGCCTATGTAGCTTATTGCATTGTCATACATCAATATTTAACAATTTATGCATTGTTTAGCTAAACTTGTGGCAAACACACCAGTCAAGATACAGATATAGCCTTGTCTACACCACTGTTTCTCAACCTCTCAGGTCCGTTCAAGTGACACCAATGATCTATTTGGTTATCTGTATGAGTGACATTCTTTCCACTGGTCATCCGTTTAGGAGTTCTCCTTCCCACTGACCACCAAAATAATATACTGTAAGCTGTGGATATAGTAATTTTAGCTGGGGTTCCCTGACGATCTGAACATTTTATTGGATCCCTCATGTTAAAAGGTTTGGAAAGGCTGGTGTACACATGATTTGCTGTATATAAGGTACTGTAAGGTGATGAATGCTTTATGTTTTACATGTACACAAGGTAACCCCATTTTTGATGCAAGTTTGCATTTGCATTACAGCTCTTATTTACCAATGTGATGAACATAGAATGCAGACGTTTATTAAATGAGTACAAATATGTAGTTCTGTGCCAATGACTCACATAGCATGCTCATTGCAGTCTGCTTTTACCAAACCAGTATAGGAAGGGGGGTCTATCATACTGAAGCTTACACATCACTTATGTGTTATTTAGTGGCGTCAGGCTAGGTCTGTGAAGATGAAGTTGAAAATCCTGCGTAAGCCCTTAGGTAAAAGTTATAGCTAACATCTTTTAGAACCTCAAAGATTTCTCAATCACGCCTTCTTGTGAATGTACGGCACTAACAAATATGCTTTATACTGCTAGAATGAAAATGTCTCCTTAAAATAATAACAATACCAGAAATGTCATAAAATAAGCTGGTATACTACACTTTATGTGTAGTCCATGGTATACGTTGATAAGTTTGTTTAGCTAGAAATTAAAATGTGCCTAAAGCTATTTTTTATTATTTTGTTAGAGTTGCTGTGATATGTAGAAAAACCCTATAGAAAAGTCAGTTCTAGTATCAGTACAAATAATCATCTGGTACAAGGTTATATATACTATCACAAAAAGTGTTGTTAGTTACAGTGAACAGGTGTATGTTTTGTATAAAAGAGGTTATTAGCCACAAGTGCACCCAGCCCTGCTGGGAAGAAGGAAACACTTTCTGTTTGCATGGGTAGTCACTAAGAAAAGTCGCTTCCAATAATCCTGTGAACAGGATCATTTGATCTAGTTGAATAAATAAGGGGTTTGGTGTCAGTGTTCACAATTTATCATCATAGATAGAAGAACAGAAGATTTCTTTTTTGCAAATCTGGCTACAAGTGCATCTTTGCCTTAGGAGTTGGTAAGGACCTTCTGCTGGGTCATCCGAGAAGGTGTAGCTGAAATGGAGATCAATGATGAGGGCTAAATTTGATGTAGGTATGTGGCACCCATGAAGCGCATTTTTCTCTCCTACTAAAATCTATCTGATGATAACGTGTGGAATCAGCCTCCAGGACCAAACAGGTTCTTAATTTGAAAACACCACTTCAAAAGTTGATAGACACTGACTCTTCTCTGAAAAGCCACGTCAAGCATGATTACTGAATGTATAAAAAGTAGTACTCAAATTTTCCCCTGTTCAGTTTGAGCTCTATACAGTTAATTTGATTTGATACAAAGTGACCTTTCTAACTATACAACAGGATGGACAGTGACTGCCTTACAGAAAAACATATAGGGTTACAGCCAGGCCAACAACTAATAGCACAGATAAAATACATACAAAAGAGGTGTTTTACCCACCAAATGATTTGATTTTATGTCCATCCTGCCATACAAAACAGACCCTCTGATTGCATAGAAGACCTGATTTTACACAGTAAAAAAAGCAGCATACTAAAGGTGCGTACACACTTCCAATTTTTATCGTTCCAATCGAACGACGAACGATCGATTGGGCAAAAAATCGTTCGTAAAAAAGTAACCAACGACGCCGACGAACGAGGAAACTCGTTGGAAACGAACGACCGGACCGGCGGATCGGATTGGACGACGATCGTTGAACATCGTTCGTGTGTACGGTCGTTCGTTGATCGTCCATGGGCTGAGCATGCGTAATGAACGAACGTCCGTTCACTTTCCTGTCGTGCACATAGTTCCTCTATCGCTCAAACGATCGTATCTATTGTGTGTACAATATCTACGAACGATCGTGTCGTTATCTCTATGTGCAGGATCGGTGCTATAAGATCGTTCGTATATATCGTGCAGGATCGTTCGTCGTTCGTTTTCCAACGATAATAATTGGAAGTGTGTACGTAGCTTAAGATTATCTCTCTGGCATATTTCTCTTTGAGGCTGTTGGACGTCCCCTTAAAAGCTACTTGTTTTGGGTTCCTGATAAGCGGTATTAAGGTTAAAACAAGTCAAAGTCTCTTTGAGTTGTCTATGGCTTTTATTAACATGCAAATCTAAGACAGGAATGGGGTGCAGGATAGTCAAAATAGCATTACCGGTCTCTAAGGGGTATAAGAAAGGCTAAGGAAATCTTGCATCCTAGTGCAAAGGGTACTCTGTGGTAGCCACCTTCCATAGGCAAGTCCTAATTCCTTAAGCATCACGTCTTGTACCTCACTGAAGTACGGAATCATTCCACAAAGTCAGAATGACTAAAACAACCTTATCACACACGATTTAGCAAGAGTCACTTTTAGGGTTGACTGTCTTTGAAGTTGTGGGAGTCTTTCCACTATGCCACAGAGCACCTGTCATTGGACACTATTCAGCATCCTGTAGGATGGTCCTTGTTAGCAGAAGTGGTGGAGAACTTGTAAAACATCCAACACACAGACTCAAACCCTTAACAGATTAAGGATAGGACAGGGCTCAAATTCCAAGTCCGAAGGCTCTGGCTGGCCTGGGCCAAACCTCACAGGTCTGTTTTGACTTTCCATTTCTTCTCCACAAGGTCATCCCCCAATATTTATGCTTTCCCCTCAGACTATATCACTAAACAATACTCCAGGGATTGGTGAACCAGACAAACATCCCTCACTTGGGAAAGGTACTTCCATTTTATCTGATGACTTACTTATACTTATTATTCAGACCATAAACTAGGAAACACCTGTAGAAAGCAGAAAATTTGAACCAGCTATTACTCAGCTTTCCAAAGCAATGGCTACATTTGTATAAGGGATTCCCATAGATGGCAGGATCCTTACAGATTTATCAGGATGTCCACTGTTATCTCATGAGTAGGGCAGCATTGCTCATGATTGGCACCCCATGCTGCTTTCCCTGTCCCTATCTGACCTTTGCTGTATGTTGGACTTCAGAAAGCTAATACCAAGTGAAATGTAGGTACTTACACAGCTTGAATTTGAAAATGATTTATAAATGTATAAATGAACATGATGCCACTTCAATTTGTGCTTTTAAAATCTGTAGTTTGACTTTATTGTATCTAAATTCTGACAAAGATTGCAGGCTGATACACAACACAAAGTTAAAGCACATATTTTTTCTAAATGACATTTTTCACTTGTCCACTGTAAATATAGATTAAGGTGTCACATTTTTTAAAATAACATAGCGAAACGAATATGTAGAACACAGGGGTGCATGGAGAGTAGGTAAATTCGTAGAACATATAAGTGCATGGTACAAAGTTTTCACCTTTACAATAGAAAGGGACAAACTGAGGATAGAATATGAAAGAAAATAAATTCTAATGAAAAATTTGGGAATTTTTTTGTTGTACAAAAGGGACAGAGTCACTTCCCAGCAAATTGCCTTTCAAGCTTCTCTGTAAATTGCGTTACTGGCCTCTTTTATACGGAGGTGTCGCGCCGCATAACCTTTGAAAATTTACATTGATGAGGGGAAAGGGAGAGAGATGGAAAGGGACAGAGGAAAATGAAGGAAAGATCAGAGAGGATTGTGAGGTGCCGTTTTCTGTTTGAGGAGGATTGTGTGTGTGTGTGTGTGTGTGCGGAGGGGGCGATGTCTGCATGTTTCATTCTGCCTAGAAGATCTTAGATGTGGGTGATTAAATCTGGCATTTCTGCCAAACGAACTGACCCATAAACATGAGTCACAGAGGAGAGTTCTCAGCTCATTGGAGGATTGAGGACATGGAGGGAGGAAGCTTAGGCAGCTGCTAACACAAGTGTATGTGATAAGCTGTAGTGCTGGTTAGAAGTCTGAAATGATGCACAAATACTACAACACTACATAGTCTATCTTTGCGGCTTATGGGCATGTGAACACAAAATCTGCATTGCTTGCTACTATTATAAAACAAGCATAGCACTGGGTGATGCATGAATGTCTTAGCCCTGTGTAGTGGTATACCAATAGTGGCTACTATTTGTAATAAGTGAAAACAATCTGAACATTGATAACAATTATTCAATGGGACAAAAACACTTATATAAAATATTTATTCTCATCTTACTCATGGGGATTTATTTATAAAACAGAGAATCTGATATTCACTCAAACATTTTATTATTGTATATATTTTATATACATATATACATATTTTATAAATAGGGCTCATGGATGTGTTAGAGAAAAGCAATGAGCTATTTGGGTGCCCAGCAATTATAGGAACAATGGTCTTCTATTCTGCCCATGCATTATCATTTAAATGAAATTAGAAATGATGAAATCAAAAGAGCAAATACAGATTGCATTATACGTATGTTTCCTACTGTACCTACCAATTTTACTCAGTCATATTGTAGAAGCATGTATGCACCAAACTACATATTCAGAAGATCACTCAACTTGTTCAGCTCCATGGATCACCTTTGTGCTTATTGGACAAATGATGATGCAAGGTCAATATACAATTAACAGACTGAAGGCAGAGAGGTGACAAATGAAGCCTTACTGCCAGAGTGTCCCCTCAAGGCTGTATACTAAAAAAAGCTGTAAATCAAAAGACTGTCTGTACAGAATTATGAGTCCTCCAGCAGGTAAAACTGGAGACATTAATGTTTAGCTATCTGTCGTGAACTAATACATATCATATACACAGGACAGTAAAGTAATGCATGAGGATAATACTACTTAGGAAAAACAGGGAGCAGGGAAAATGTCATTTTCATGTAGGCAGGAAATATGGAAGTGCAGGTAGTCCCCGAGTTAAGGACATCCGACATACGCATGACTCCTAGAAACGAACGGGCTTCCCTGCAGGACAGAGGCTTGATGGGGGGAGGGGGCAGTTTGCATGACTTGCGGATAAAATCTTTTGCTAAATGCAGGTGAGCAACATCTTGTAACTCTTTAATGACAAAGACAAACTCTGCAGTTGTTTCTTTTTGCATATCAAAGCACAGCTTGCTCCAGAAGATAATGAATGTCTAGGCTCCATAAAGTTTTTATTTTTTGCTTTATTTGTAAATAACTCACAGTGAGGATTTTATACAGTAACTGACACCAAGCTGCCTAATATTATGTTGAGACAAACATCTGTCCTAATTGCATTTATTCAAATAATGTACATGTTCCTACTAACATACAAATTCAACTTAAGAACAAACCTAAGGCCCCTGACTCGTATGTAACCCGGAGACTACCTGTAGTGAGATTCAATTCAAGCATAGAAGCAATGGAAGGGTTTAGTATTTAATATGAAAAAGTAGATATAAATATATACTATATACTAAATATAGATGGAATGTCTATGTTAACATACTTGCCTCCCAAAAGGTATTAGTACACATGCACACATTTTTATTCTGTATTTAGCTGTTTGTCTGGAGATTAGATTTAAACCCAAGCATAAAAATTTTACAACTGGTGCAATGAGGCATTGAATAGAACAATAATTAGATCTAAGTGAATCAATCAAATTTGGCAAATCAGAATTTAACTCAGATCACACTGTCTTCTAAAATGTGTACACCAAAATAAGGAACTTTTGATGAACTCATCCATTTCATAGATATGTTTTCATACTCTCCACCTGCCTGCCACTTCACTCATATAAAAGAATTACAGGATAACAGTGATAGTAAACACAAGTAGTGGACATTTCCACTTATTGTTGTTCAGTGTTATCATGAGAAAGCGTCCCAATGCATTGGAGGCAGGTGTACCATAGAGTTAATATAATTCATTATGGTGACACACAGTGTATTTAGAATTGTCATTGTTCCCTACTTGCTGTCAGTAATTCTCATTGCTTCTAAAATAACAGCAGGTGTTAGGTAGGCTTGGTGGGAGGATGGTTAGTGTCTTTTGGTCAAAATTACAGAAAGGATATGAAAGGATATGGAAGTTATAAGGACAGAACTGGGAGATTCCAGACCAGACGTATTACTTGCAAACCTATGATTCAACAATCATTAGCCTAGAAGAATCTAGCATTTAAGTTACCGGGCTCAAGTAACTTTTTCATTTTGTAGTTGATACTACTTATGTTTGGATATTTTTTCCAAAGGCCCAACATCCTTTACTTCGTACAAACTATAAGTATGTGTTCACAATATATGTTTCATGTATTGGTGCACCTAGCCTGTGTCTACCACCAGTTATCTTTAGAAAATAATTTAAAAAATAGGCTGTAGTGTATCAATCTTTCTAATTTGCCATCAGAACTTTTTCTTTATCCATACAAGTAGTGTTTCTAGAATTCAACTCTGGCCAGTTCCAGGATCATTTAGCCAAACTGGTCCATCAATTCTGGATTCTAAATGTTCAAATCGAAACACTAATAATGTCAGTAGAGAACTTTTTTGGTGGTTTACTCTGGTCTTTTGAGAGAGCCTACTACAGCCAAATGCACACACGTGGCATGGGAAGACCACCAAATAAGAATATGTACTCATTACAGAAAAAATAGTGTGTACAAGCTATTTTATATCATTATTAATGATCTCTGTCCTGTTAACACCATACTGATTTCTGCTGAATTTGCAATCTGACTATATTTGCAGACTTCCGGTACCGGCGCCTCATGGGAGAGTAACAGAACTCAGAGGTTCCTGTTCACTAGGAGGATAAACGCAATCCTGCTCTGCTTTAACACACTGCCAACACGATAAACCACTTCTATACACTCCAGAGCCCTTTCCGGATGGAGAAATACCTTGATAAAGCATCACAAGAAGACTCTTTCACTCAGAGACAGCAATGTGATAAAAAACGAGCTACCAAATCCGAGAATGCCGATGACTTTCATCAGTCCCAGTCAGATAAACCCTCATCTCCTCCTAGGTGAGAACCATGCTCTAATAGCAGATGCGATGGCAGTTCTTTTGAAACCCACACTGCAAGAAGCCATAGATTCAGCCATAGGGAAATGAATTCAGTCCCTGAGACATGAAATTAGAGATCAAGCCCACAGGCTAGATGCAGTGGAGGAGATCTCATCAAAAGACGATGATATGACTCAAAACTCAACTAGGATAATGGCTCTTGAAATTAGACTCGGTAGTCTTATGGAGAAACTAGATAACCTGGAGAATAGGTGCCGCAGGAATAACCTGAGGATCTTTGGTATACTCCTGGATCTCTGTACGATTATATCCCCAGACCTCTTGGGGCTGCAAGGGGCCTGTAAAGCTGAAAGTGAACACGGCCTGGGCCAACCACGCAAGGAAGGTAGTGCACAGGGTCCAGTGATAGTGAAATACCTAGATTATGCAGATAAGATTGCAATTCAAGCATTTCGTGTCAACAGAAATGTTTCCTTGGACAGGACACCCTTCCATAATATTGCAGATTATTCTGCAGAAGTCTTGCGCAAAAGGAAGCAATTCCAAACCTTGTAATCTCAGCTGTATCATTGGTGGATCAGGTTTACCCTGGCTTACCAGGCAACTTTACACTTATTTGATCAGGAAGGCGAGCACCACTTATTTACCTCCGCCCAAGATGCCGAGGATTTTGTGAGAGATCAGCTGCACACCGCATCGTGAGAAATGACCCCGGTGGAAGAGGATCAGGCCTCTTTGCCAGAAATACTGACCCCGTAATGCTCTGGGAAAACCAGTACAATGTCCCCGATGACAATGACCAAAGCATCTAAGCTATGGAAAACCGTCAGCCAATTTATGCAAACATGTATGCTGCTGTGTTTGTTAACTTTTTAGATTTTTTATGCCAACATGTATGCTGCTCTGTGTTTGCTAACTTTTTGAAATTTTTTGCTAATGTTTTTTGCCAACATGTATGCTGCTCTGTGTTTGCTAACTTTTTGAAATTTTTTGCTAACATATTACTTGCAACCTTCACCACACTATAAAAGAACATATCCAGGTTTGCAAGAAGCAGACAGTGGGAACCTGTGACCAAGGATGACATTTGGCTGTTTTTGGGCTTGGTGATTCTGCAGGATGTTGTGGGCAAACCTGTGCAGAAGTAGTACTGGTCCAAGAATAAAATGATTGCCACTCCATTCTTTGTCACAGTCATGCCAGATTACCGATTTTCCCTCATCATGAAGTACCTGCACTTCGCAAACAATGAAGAATTTGATGAGACTATCCATCCTGCACCAAAACTGAAGAAAATTTGGGAAGTGTTTCGGATGATTCTACAAAATTTCCAGCAAACCTCTGTGCCAGAAAGAGATCTCAGCATTGACAAAAGTTTAATGGCTTACAAGGGGAGGCTCAGCTAGGTGCAGTACATTGCGTCAAAAAGGGCACGATTTGTCGTGAAAACGTATATGCCGTGCAAATCCCGATCTGGCTACATTTGGAATACAGTACTGTAACACTGGAAAAGGGACACAAGTAAACCCCAGATACAGCCATTATGGATTGGCAACATCTTCAGTGCTATTGAGCCATTGCTAGATCAGGGCTATTGTATCATAACTGACAATTTCTATACCTCTCCTGAGCTTTAGGAGTTTCTTCTGCAACACAGAACAGATGCCTATGAAACCGTTAGGGCTAACCGGCGCAACCTGCCAGCACTGTTTGCAAAAGGGAAGCTGAAGACAGGAGAAATTGTTGCCTGGCAGAAAGGAAAGATGATGGCCCTGAGATGGCGTGACAAGAAGGATCTGTGCCTGATGAGTACTGTCCATGATGCCTCCACCGTTCTGGTACACACGTGGGAAAGAAGTGATGAAGCCACAGGTGGTGATTGAGTACAACAACAGTGTAGAAATGCTTACATTCTGTAGGGAGGAGGATATTTTACGCTTATCCTGTCAGGTGGGCTCTGCACGAGAGGAAATTTTACTACCTCATCACAATTCATTGCCAATTTTAGAGAAATGTATGTAAGGGTCCAACAGTTCCCTCCACCAGTCCTGTCCTACAATAACAACAATATTAATATTAATACCAGTCATAATGGTGATACTCTGATGTTCTACTGTGTAAGTCGCTACTATATGAAAGATAACACCCCCCCTTGCCTTCCCAATACTTACCTTTTGTTGTAATGTAGTTAAGCAAAACTGAATTGAATGTTGGTCAAACACAATTCCTTCCATGATTACTGTGTTTTTTTTTTATGTTTGTCTGTTTTGTTTATATATATTGTGAAAATTTAATAAAAACATAAAACAAAACGATATGTCTGCCACATCATCTGTTGAATTATCTTTCTAACATTCAGTTGATTTTAAATTATAGCAAACCATGTCCAAGTACAACAAAACAATGGTATTATTTATTTTATTTTTTTCTTGGCTACATAGGCAACTAGATTGTCGTTTACATTTCCACTTTTCTTCTCCATATGAATTCTGATCATGCTCAATTTAGACACCATAGAACATATCAGTATACATTTGCAAAGCAGAATGTTTTAGACTCTGATTCAGGAAAACTGGTGTTTGGCACACAGTATCCCAGTTCAGAAAAGGTAGGTAACAAAAATTGATTTATTTATAGTATGGTCTAAGGGTAGGTCAAGGCTGTTAGAAAATACCAGAGCTAATCTCTGAGTCCTCCCATTATACAGAGCAGGGTCTCTCTAAAGCAAGGTGTATGTTTGGAAATGAGTCCAGGAGTAGTAAAAACTCTACAAAGGGTCACTATGTTCAGTTAATTTCATGGCCCTGAACTCTGGAATGGGAAGGTACTAGGTGGGCCTTCCCATTCCATCCCAGGTAAACCCCTAGGTTAGTCTACAGCAGTCTGTGGGTCTGCTACAAATGGCACAGGTGTGCTGTCAGGCTTTAATTGGTCTCTAGACCTGTCAATATAAAGAGCTAGCAATTTACCCAGCTGCTACTACAAAGTGGCACATCCAGAAATGGTAAAATATGACAAATTACAAGTTCCCAACAGTTATGATTATTTTACTGTTTATACAAACATGTTAGCTGATATAAAGGCTGAATAATGGCAACCACGTAATCCAAGCTATAATCCAAGTTTGGCATTTCTTTAATTGTCTTTTGGTATTGTGGCTATAGGGTCTATATCCCAGGAAGCATAATAAAAATGGTAAACAATCTTCAGAAACACAAAACAGAGGAGTATGTGTTATGATTCTTATACAGTTATTTAGGTTTAAACAGCAGCAAGTATCTTTCAAAACACTCCCATACTGTCCTAATATGTCCTAAGTGCTGACTTTCTAAATGTTGACATTTGAATAGGGCCAAGCTGGTATGGACAATAGTAAAATACTCAAAAAGTAGGTGTTACTATTCATTCACATTTTTTGTATATGGCCTAGTTTTCTATTCATTCTCTCACACTCCGAACCTGAGAAAACCCATACCTTTAATACAACAGGAGTTTCTGTTTGTTGGTTAGCACAATAATATATTAAGTGGGAGGTGAGGTTCAGATACACATTGTTGTTAAGGTATCAGGTCATAAACTATATCTATATCTAGCTCCCCTATCACAAAGAACAGAGATACAAGTGTTAACTGTTTATAATTAGTGATGTCCTGTGTTCTTCTTCAAGTGATCAATTACAATAAAATATCTCTAGCTTCAAATTTTAATTCTCTATAGAGTTTTAGGCAAGTAGATTCCCCGACAATGTTTTTCCAACTCAGC
The DNA here is from genome assembly GCF_032062135.1 of Pyxicephalus adspersus. Classification (NCBI taxonomy): domain Eukaryota; kingdom Metazoa; phylum Chordata; class Amphibia; order Anura; family Pyxicephalidae; genus Pyxicephalus; species Pyxicephalus adspersus. The sequence continues at coordinate 34,381,260 of NC_092868.1, read as the reverse complement.
TGTGTTCAGGGTAAAACAGATGCTCTGAGATGCCTCATAGGCAGCTCCTCCAAATAAGGCAGCATTGGAAATGTGTGCCAAGATCCTACTTCCTATTAATAGTTTACAATCCACTAATATGCACAGCATAATATCCACAAATGATAATTACAGTGTATTTTCCAAACCTTTCCCTTGCTATACAAAAAAATCAAAAAGGCTGTAGAATAAATTACGTTTATAGCTGTCTAAATGGCCATTCAAACTGCTGTGTCAGAGTCACTGCCTCTTTCAATAAAAGACCCTGGAATGATACAAGAACGGATTAGTGGGCTATTTTAGACCTAATAAAAGGTATCCAGTTGTGATAAATATTTCTAAACACATTAGGTTAGAAAATATTCAAGTATTAGAGAGAACCAGTGGCTCTGTAACAGTTGTAGAACTACAAATCACTGTATGCCGAGCAATAAATGGAATTACTTTATTACAATGGTTCTCGTAAACCCTAAGTACAGGTATAAAGAATGTAGCTTAACAAAACAATTGCCAGCATGATCTACTTCATAACATGTTGCCTATTATTCCTTGGGATCTGATTGAGACTTGAGAGCCAGAATAACACACACAATTCAAAATTAGATTACAAAAAAGGTATTTACCCTATGGGACAAAAGAAGATCAACTGCCATATCCCTAGGATAACGCACAGTAAAAAAAAGTCAGTCAGTGTAAGGAGCACAAAAAAAAATTAAAAGTAGGGAATTGCTGGCTATATATTAAGTAATTTAAAGCATCCAACTTTTACTTACACATAATAAAACAATTGACAATTAGGACTTAAAGACTGGTATATGGAACATGTACAAAAGAATAGATTCTATTTACCCATAATAGCCAAATTGCCTAACGTTCGTTCTCAAGGGATTTAACAAAGGATTCATAAGACCTGTGATAAAAATGCCCCATCCTATATATATATATATATATATATATATATATTGTTGCTTCTTACTTTCCACCCCTCCATGGTAAATAACCAAATAGGTGTCTCACTCCTTCATGTTTGCTTGTTTTATTTTCCTGTTTTAACATTTATTGTAATTATTCTCATTCATAATCATTCATTAACATTCACTTTTCTAAACTAAACTGCCTTTTGGAAAATTTAACAACTATCTAATATTCATCTGATTATTCTCATCTTTCTTTTTGGAATTATGGCATTCTGAAAATAAAGCAAACTAGCTAATTTTTTAGACAAAAGCATCCAAAAAATATTTTGATAGTTGGGTATAAAAATGTAGCAAATGCTGCAAGTACATAAAGAGAGAATTTTGTACCAGTCACTAGGCTCAGCAGCAGGAAGCTCATCTTCCATAGAGTAACCAGCTTTATTAAAGAGATATAGGCTGTTCAGACTGGCATTGAGGTTGTGATGCGGTTATCACTTTCTCATGTCAGTGAACTACTGCCTGGGGGAAATGCTACACAATGGCCCCGATTTATTAAAGTTCTCCTAGGCTGGAGAGAATACACTTCTATCAGTGAAGCTGGGTGATCCAGCAAACCTGGAATAGGTCTTGTCCAAGATTGAAAACATTTGCTAACAAATAGCTTGAATTTAGGAAATCTATTCCAGGTTTGCTCAATTACTCAGCTTCACTGTTGAAAGTGTATTCCCTCCAGCCTTGGAGAACTTTAATAAATCAGGGCCAATGTGTCCACCTGCACCAGTCTCATTGCAAATAATTAGGGATGGCAGTGAGTGGCTCCTGCTCACTGCCGTCTGCTGTCAAATCTACAAAAGCTGGTTCTTTAAAAACCAAAATTGTGATCCAAGTGACTGGCAAAGTGCCAGCTGCTGGGAAACCATGTAGAATTGCTTGATCCCAAAGCAGATATGAAACTGTTCAGAAGTTACCTAAAAATGAACTTGTGTCCAGGTCGTGCAAAAAATAAAGTATTTACCTATACAAGTGGTAAAATACTTTAAACACAAGTCCTTATTTATGTTGGTACCTGTTAGGAGGCGCTCTCCGGGCGTAAGTACCCAGGCGAAACCTCACCGCATGAGGGTGCGCGCAGCCTATTCCCTCCAGCCACTGCGCTCACGGTAGCACTGGGGTTGCAGGATCAGTACCCTGTAGGTTGCAGCATTCCTGTGGCAGAGGTTTCCCTTAGCATCGTCTACACTAAGGCTGCACAGCTGACGTGAATTGAGTTGTGTGCAGGTGATTGCTGGGTAGTTCTTGGTAATCCTGGCTGTCATTGGCTGCTGGGGCTTTATAGCCTCTCTGCTCCCCGTCACAGGTGCCTGTTATAGTGTCTGCTGGGCTGACCTGTGCCGGAGTGTTTTGTGAGGTTTCCTGTTACTGACCTAAGCTTGTTTTCTGATTACCCATTTGAACTCTGCCTGGACCGACCTCTGCTTGTGACCCCGACTCTGTTTATGCCTCACCCCTTATACGGCGCTGGATGGACTGTTTTTTGGATTCCTGTCTTCCTACTCTGCTTGCGTGGCTCTGTACTCTGCATTTAGTGGGCACCGGGACTCCTCTCTGATCTCCTGACACCATCCCTTGTGCATCAAGTCCTGGGGGCAACCAACTGCTGGGAGACACAACCAGTCTCCTGAGGCTGAGCGGGGGTTGCTATAGGCAAAGACTGCGGCAAAGATGGGGGATTGGTGTCTGGGGCATAGATCCGGGCCTTACAGTACCTATATCATTGTGAAGAAATTTATTGTCAAAGGTCAAAAGCCCGGCACTGTGTTTTTCTATGGGAGCAGAATCTTGGCAGTCTAATAGTTTCTAATGTTAACAATCAGCAGGGGTTTCTAAGCTGTGAGACAGGGTTTGAAAACGGATACAGTTTTTATTGGGATTAATATTGGGAGAGTATCTTTGAGAATCAATGCCTTCACAATGAGATAGGATATTATAGACTTATTATATTTTTTTTTTTGCAGATTGTGACATTATTCTGACTGTTAAGAATATATATAGCCTAATGTCTAAACTATATACATAGAAGAACATCAAACAAAACTTCTGGAAAACAGCAAAGTATATAGTTGAAATATATATATAATATATTTATTATGATTAACTCATTTTGAGAAGTCACCCCTTCATTAGAATCCCTCCAACTTCTTTCATGTCACTGAAATTGGAGATTGCCTTTCTGGATATTCTGCCATTGTAGTTTTGTATCCTTAAACTTCCAATAATATTTGTTTTCTGTATATTAGAAAAATCAGCAGTAATATTAGCCATCCATAACCATAGGATATGACTTCTAAATTAAATATACATTTGTCATTTATTATGTTTTAGGCTGACCTCTTCAAAATTGTAGCCATGTTCTTTGTGATTTACTATAGTTACCATGTAATACTGTTTTGTATTCATTACCCCTGTTAATACAAATACAATCATTGTTTTTCAGTGGGGACATGAAATAGCATGTTTGTAGTATTTAATATGCTGTATGCACCAACGCATGTAACTGTACATAATTGTTTTTCACTGCCTAACAACATGTATGGCTGACAGGTTGTCCTGACCCTGTGGTAATTAATCTCCTTCACATTTCTGTAATTTGTATTTGCTTCTAAATGTATTCAAACCAGATGCTGTATTTGAGAATAGCCATGGATTGTGAGTAAAAAACATACATATACTCTATTTACTTTTATGAGGGAACCTTTAGGTGAATCTCACTGGTCTCACTTTAAGGAGGAGCAGTAAATGTTGCCCCCCCCCCCCCCCCCTTCAATTTGAAAAAACGTAAAGTATGTCAGCCTGCATGAAGTGCTGGTGTGGAAAAGTTAGGGTAAGAGCTTGAAGACTAGAGATTTTATATTGGAGCTCTTTATATAATCAGGGGGGAGGGAATGATCATGTATTCAGCATCTGGGTTCCCTTAAACTAGAGAAGTCGGAATGTGGCAAAACTCTGGCATTCTTGCGAAAATTTCCTCGAACTTCCCATGGTTCCGCGAAAACCGATTTCGCGAAACGATCAAAAGATCGAGGAAATTATAACAGGAGAATTCACAGGGAATTCACAGGATTCCCTGGGAATCTACCTGTTTGCGATCCCCGGGACACTAGAAGTTTTTTAACCTCTAGTGCCCGGGGATCTTCTCAATGAATGCGGCCATGGCTGCATATATTGAAAACAGTGTGCAACCCCCCTGGCACTAGAGGTTAATTAATTAACCTCTAGTGCCCCAGGGATTGCACACTCTTCTCAATGAATGCAGCCACAGCTGAAATCATTGAGAAGATGCCCAGCAAAGGAGAACCTCCTGACATTTTAATTTAAGTATCTCTTACAAATTATATTTTTGTTACAGATACAAATGTATCATTTGTAAGAGATACTTATATTACAATGTCAGGAGGTTCTCCTGTGCTGGGCATCCTCTCAATGATTGCAGCTGCAGCTCCATTCATTGGGAAGAGTGTGTGATCCCCGGGGCACTAGAGGTTAATTAACCTCTAGTGCCCAGGGATCGCAGAGGATTTTCAGGGCTGCATGATGCAGCCCTGGAAATCCTGTTGTTCGGCGAGAGCTCGACCTCCCAGGCGAATTAGAAGGCTGTTCTCGCTTACATTTTTGGTAAGTGAGAAAGGCCTGATTCGCCGCAAGATCGAACTTAATATTCTCGCTCATCCCTATAGAGAAGTATGGCAGCCTTCGTTCTACTTGCTCAGGGAGCTATGCATGCATCCAGTGGATATGAAGAGTAATTGGTCTTTCATATATATAATAAAATAAAATAAGTGGCCTAGAAGAAATTGTTAGTCATGATGTGAAGGTGATCTTTGAAATGAACAGTTGCTGATGTTTATTCCATGCAGAACAGAATAATGTTTCCATATAAAAAGCTCAAGTTTTAACAACAGTTGTATGGATATTGATTATCATGCTTTACACAATATGAAAACCCTGAGGTCTGAAAGTAATGTGTTATTTCAAGAGTAAGGCTTAACTAAAGCCACCAAAAGGTTAGCAGTGTGAAGATGGTTAGGATCAATAGGGAAGCAATAGGGGACAAAGGACCAAGGTGTAATCGGACAAGTTAGAGGTCTTTGATTTGGGAAGCAGAGTTCTCCCCAGGAAGTCAAAAAGAGAGATGAATGATCTGTTGTTCCCATGTAAGAAGAAACGCTACAGAAATGCATGGAAACCTAAGTCTTAGTAAAGTATTGTCCAGGACAATTTGGAGAGGAACAAGGGGAAAGTATGGCTGCTTGAGGCCTAGCGCAGCCCTGCCCACAGACATGGGCAGAGCCACCATAGTGGGAAAGGTGGCAAGGGGTATTTCTGTACCGAGACCTAATGAAAAGAGCTTGATTTTTGCAATGCTTGGACATTAAAGGAGAGGCAGAAAGGTTACTTAGTATGGAGCTCAAAAACTTCTGATGACGGCCCTGGACATGGGCACACAATGATTGGGAAGATGGTTCAAAAGTTTGTGATATCTGTATTGTTGCAGTGTGAGATGATCATGAAGATTTGAAAAAGCATTTATATTTCAAAGGAAGATTGTGACATTATTCTGACTGGCCTGTGAAATAAAATATTGTGTAATATAATAACATTTTTATTACATATGATATATTACTTGTTGAAGTCTGCTGAGCTAAATAACATCCCCTCATCACGGATGTCATTCTCAATTATCGAATACTTATATGTTAGAACAAGACTCAATGTAAAATGGAAGGAATAATTCACACTGTCCATCCAGAAACATTTTCACATATTCTGTATTTATATATATTTATATAGCTTACTGGCCGATACAAATTGGAAAGGTGTATTTGGTTTCAGCAGCCAGGAAAATTCATCTTTTCTTGACACATTTCATAAAGCTGTGACATTAATGTACATGTATTCCTTTTGATTTTCATGTCATATGATAATTGCAGATCTTAAATGATATCTTCAGGAATGACTGCATCAGAACATGTATCCATTATTATTAAGATTTTTTAGGAAAATTAGATGCAGTGCTGCATTCTACGGTGTATTCTTCAATGATGGTGCTTGTTGGTACACCTACCCATAGCCCGAACATTTGACAAGAATGTGAGATTTTTCTTCGGCTTGGTTAACTGAATGATTAGATTAACAGTATCATCCAGAACTGAAAATTGTTGTTTATCAGACAAAAATGCAAAACCTAATTGAACTGGCACAGTAGGATTCAAAATCTAAACAGAAAACAAAAATCAAAAGCATTTTTTGAGCCTTTCATATCTGACTCTCCCAGTTCAGCTACTACAAAGGATCTTAAGGCCATTTCAGACTTTCAGCTGATTGAAGTACTCTACCACAAGCTAAGCAAAGGGTGTTTGAGAGCTAAAAACTTTAAAATCAGTGTAATTGTTAGGCATCACCTAAAATAGACCAATGAATGGTGTAAGCCAAGACCTAAAATGTTGCTGTTCATATTTTTTTTATTAAACCAAATATTTTTGAAATTATCTTGAAAATGAAATGATATGGGCCATATTGAATGGATCATGAATAGGGCATCAAGCAGTCCTCAGGGGGCAGTACTGCCTCTGATAACTGGCAGCCAATGACAATTCTCAATGCCATTTTCATTTAATATTGAAATGTATAAATTATTATAATCAGTATTACTATTTGGAAAATACACATATTGGCCAGTGGCTGTCCACAGTGTACATTTAGGGGGTTCCAAACTTAAAATTTCAGATAAGTTTAGCAACACCAGGATATAGTTTCCATTTATGTAAATCCAACCAGTACATATGAATGGCAGAGACTGGAAAACTGCAGATCTCCCGTCACACAACATGTCAGCTGAACCAAAATATAAGAAGGCATCATAATATATCAGAGCTGCAGTATTCACACATCATGCTGAGATGTTCTACACTGACCTAGTGGGGGAGAGGAATTATAGAGATATGTTAGAATGGCATTGTTTGTCAGTGATCCATTATTTTGTTCCTAACTAATTACCCCATTATCATAAGAGAGAAAAACCTTCACAATATACAATACACTAATGCAATAAATAACTCAAATTCCTGCCTATACATTTCTGAGCATACAAGGCACCAGAGATTAGTTTAAAATACTGACCATGTGAATTTAGATGTAAGCTGTAATATGTTATAGATTTTTTCTACTAAACTCACATTAGCTAATGTACATTAGCTGGAAACATTAAGAAACATTTAGGGTAAAGAAAGATTTTTTAGGTCTGATACAAGTGGGATCTGGGGAATAAATATCGGAATTCCGGATGCTCTAGGTAGTGTATGTCAAAATCTGCGCTTTTGTTGTTTACATACATTAGGCAATATAATGATTTTACTTAAAGTTCAGTGAAAAGTGAATGTATTAGAGAAGCAGTCAGACAGACTTTGTACTACATACTTCCAATGATGCTGTTATGACATATTATACTGCATGCCTAGAGTTGGGCATTAATAATCATGCCCGTTCTATTGGCCCATAGGTGATACAGAATATTGTTATGTTTCTGCTGGCTAGTATATGGTAATATTACAGTATATAGTAAAAAAGAAAACATATTTAAACTTTGATGTGAAGAAAGATTTCCTTATAAAGGCTAAATGCCAAATCCTGATATGAACTACCTGAAAATAATATGTATGCCTTAAAATATACATCTCTCTCATTAGAAAATTGTACCAACCGAGTTTTTCTCTTTTTTTAACTTGAAATCCCAAGCTTTGGGATATAACATTGCTCGGATATAAACCAATGGCTATTGCTTTAACTTTTTCTAAATATGGTGACCTAAACAAAAGATTCTGTTGGTGTCCAACCTAAAGATTTGTGCAAGATAAAGAACCAGTTGGGGCTCTGCAAAAAATCAAGCATGAAAAATAAAAAAGTTAGATTTAACTTTTTATTGGATTGTTAGATTAAAACTGTTTGCTTTTCAAACACTCTAGTCTGCTAATCAAACATATTATAGTACATTTCTATATTGTATCAAGCTCCATTTGGGCTGTAAGGTATTACTGAACTTTACACTTCCCTTCTTCTTTCAATGGCTAATGTCACACAATTCTTCACTACTAGAAAAATGAACTTCAGTTGAAAAAAAAGGTCCCACAGAACTACTATGTGTTTTCTTTAAGGGTCCCACAAATTTTTGACTTCGTGCTAACAAGAAAGCAGCTCATACACGTTCGTGGGTGACTTTCTGAAAGAACATGAAAAAGAAACTGTCTATGTGATAATTAATCCCCCGGGAAGTTACAGGCTGGCATCCCGCTGCCATTGCCAGGGAGAAGCACTTCAAAGCAGGACTGTCCGTCTGTTTGTGATAATAAGACAAGAACACGAAACACGGACACACAGTCTGTCACACATGAAAAGAGAAGAGGAGGAGAAGGGGACATCAGAGAGAGAGAAGAAGAGGGTGCAATGACACTGACAGAGATGCCCTCCTTCTACAGTAATACAGCTACTAAACTCTTGTTCAGGGGCATTACTGAGGAACACAAAGATGGCACACAGCTCCCACTCCTTCTCTAGAAATTCCTGTACACCTGAGATGTAAATAGGTTTACAAAAACACACACATATATATGTAAAAGTATATTGTCAATATGGGCCTATATTTATATTATATTAATATTGCCAATTTTTCTTGCCGCAATTATCCATACAATATTTAGCAGCAATACTCGTTATGTAAAAGTGGATATTTGCAGTATATAAAAAAACACTTAATTTCTTTTATAGCACATACAAATGGAAATGTTATTAAAAGAGTTGGCTACTTTGTTCCAAAAATATAACTTATATAACACAGTTATTTACATATGAAAATGGATGTTACAAAGTGGTGTTGGAGGACACATGCTGTCTTTATATTCACACCTACCTTCTACATAATAGCACAGACCAACAAACAAAAGAAATAAGCAACATTTTCATGTTTTTTTAAAGTGAATACGTATCATTGCTTGGATTCTATTGCAGTAGTAGACAGACTACATTAGTCTGCACAACGCTTGCAAAACCATTAGCAACATCAGTGAGAGTTGACTACTTTCTCCCATTATGGGGAACAGGTTGGACATGAAGAAGGGGCAAGAAGGGGGATTTAAAAATATTTATCTTTATTATGATTCAAGTAAAAATGTTAAAACCATGTAAACAACACATTTAAAATATTTAGTTACATATAACCACGTATAAACGTATACAAGTACACCTGAGATTTAGTTGATTTAAGTAACACTTGTATAATACAATCAAATGTCTCCTGTCCAGACACATTTCACTCCTTCGGGCTTCCTCATGGGATATGGAGAATAGTTACAAGACAGGTGCAAACTTGGATTTATGCCAAATGGATTGCAATGTAGGCAGTGAATTTTCAACAGCATGAGCTTTCTTAAGGCAGATACAGTCTATTTGTCCAGGGAAGCACCATCAATGGCTATTGTATTGTCTCCTATTGATACAGATTACCCAGAAAGGAGAATGTGTGTGTCACCAATAACAATGGAAACGTTTTAGGTATTGTTTAGAGGTGATGGTATGACTTTGACTGTAAAGGAGGAAATCCAGGATGCAGCCAGCCTGAACAAACAGCCAACATACATCTATAGCTCATTTCATGAATGTAGCCATAACTGACTAGGTGTAGGCAGAAAACAAAATAAAATATGAACAAAAAAACTTCCCAATTTACCTATTTGTTTACTTACCTTGATTTTTTGATTTGTGGTACAGGGTATGGGCCTCTACAGCAACTGTGTTGACCTAATTTCCTTGGAAAACTTTGTATTTAAAACGTTACAATGGTCTTCAAAACACCAACACCAAAAAATCAGTGGACCTGTACTTGGTCTAATACTGTCTGTAGCCAATAAGGAGCTAATGTGTACAGTGCGACTCCATGTGTGATGTTTGAGTCCAGTGCTAATGTTTAACCATACTTGAATCCCTCAACCTAGTGTCATATTCTTCACCTATGGACAAAGCCTATGTTCAATTCTGGGTGGTTACACTGCCATTGGGCTGTCATGGCACTAAATTACTTGCAGAGCTTAGCTGTGCAAAAGATGGCAGCTAGCAGACCAAGATTGGTGGAGAACTAGGTACACATATAGAACTCAAGGGGCGATAAAGCATCGAGCAAAACTGAGGAGCGAGAGAAGATTGAATATTTAAATACTAATGCTATCATATGCAGTGGGGTCATGTTCGGTTTCAGATTTATACAAACTTTCAGTGTGATCTCAGTCCCCTGGATGGTGCATGCCTCCAACCTGTCTGGGGCTAGCACAGTGTAGACGATGTTCTCATTAGCGCACCCATCTGACAGGGAGCAGCAGGGTCTCCAAGTGGTCATCTAGTCCTGGTTTTGAACAACCACCATACTAATACTTTGCTATGTGATCTGTAATAGGACCTGTTGAAGCTCAGGTGGTGCATGGAAACAGAGAAGGGCCACTGCAATCAGACCCAGTTCTCTAATTTATTTTTCTGTTGAGCTCCGCACAATCATTTGACTAATTCTGCACTGTTATGAGCAGTGCAAGAAAATGTTACATTTTATCCCCAGTAGGAATTCAATGCTTCTGAAAACCATAGGAGGATTCTGGATTGCCACCCACACAAGCAACTATATACTAGTTTACATACACTACTCTGTTCAGGGGAGATTTTAATGTACTGGGTATTACATAAATGCATTTTTTTGAATATAAAAACTAAACATGCTGTTATGCTATTCACACAGAATGTGTGTGTGATTTATAAACATTTCTGTAAGCTAGATTATGCAATTACTGACTTCATCTAGCAAATTGAAAGTTCTGGCTGTTCTCTCATCTGCAACCAGCTCACTTCTATTGGTACATTATTGTAATTGGCTACCTAAATGATCAATAATGAGGCACAGAAATGAAAAATACTATGGCAAACATGCCAACGTCTTACCTTAAGTCAGTACTGCATAATATAAAACAATCACTAGGCTCAGAGGCTTCTTACTACTCTAGAAGAAAACTTAAGGTGCTCACTACTGCACCCAAGCAGAGGGTACTAACCTACATATCAGTGTAACCAATGATTTTTCCTGACCAACAGGAAGAGGTCAAATGTTTAGTTTTTTCAGGTTTTGTAAAGTTTTGTTCTGGGTCCTTGTACCAAGAGGCTTTATAGAGTTGGTTGGAAATAGGCCTGCTTTCCAAGGCCAACATGGTGTATGATAGCCAGGCCAATATTGACTCAATTGTGCACCAGCCTTCAGACATATAATCTGACTAATGTTTGGACTTTCTATCAGGTTTTCTGCTGTGGAAGCTTGATATCATATGAAAAGGCCGACTGCTGACGGAACACTTTAAAGGTACTTCCTGTTTGCTTTGGGAAACCCATTAGGGTATACCCTGTTAGTCAAGAATAAACTTTAGTTAGTGGCTCACACAAGCAAATATAATATTTGTTTTTATGCTATGAACTTGCAGAAGCTGAATTTGTTTGCTGTGTTTATGAATAAACAAAGTGCAGTGCAAACCTGCTTAGAATGTTCCTAGGTGTCCCTCTGTTGTGCATGATTTATAGATCACACAACCAATTGAATGTGGGCAGTACCTTATGAGACATATCTGAATTGTTGTAAAAATTGTAAGAGCTTGTAAAGCAGCTTCAACTGACAGACTAACCAACAGAAGAAAAATCAGCTACTGCAAGAGGGAAATAACTTAACCATGCAACGGAGCCCACCAGGTTTGTCTGGAAGGAAAACAGAATGTGAACCTCTCTATAGCAGTAGGTACAGGTCTTGTCAGAAAGACAGATAGTGGCATAGGGGCTAACAATTACAACTTGACAAATCTTTCAAAAGAATAGTTTCTAGAAAACAAGAGGTTAGCAGAGGTGTAATGGGCTGATGTGCTTGCAATTGTGTAGATATGGGGCCGGAGGTTCCTCACTAGCGAGGTTCTGAGACAACAATCATAGACAATCAGTCTGCATGTAAAGATAACATGCACATCGGTCTCGTGTCTTGTAGTTAAGCACCTATGTGCTTGTTGTCCTTAATTGTGGGTGCCCGGAAAGGCCTGCTATGATTAAAGATTTTGTAGATATTCCTAAACTCAGAGAAGAAATGTTAGCCAGGCTTGGGGTAACCATGGCTGTCCGAGTACATTGTGTGTTCATGTGGGCAAATAACTCTGAGAAGCATGTCCCAGATGTGTAAATAATAATTATTTGCACCCAGATGTGCTTAGCCCTGCTTAGAATGTGGAAATAATAACATCTGAGTAGTGGATCATCAAGCCTACAGGCCCCAAGAGTGTGACTGATTGATGTGGCTGCCAAAGCCCTATATTACAGCAGCCTATGCAATGTGATCTGGGTGTGGGAGGCAACAATGTCTTTGAACCATGACAAGTTTGGCACAGACTGAATGGGAAATGTTTAAGATTACCCCAACACAGTGTTCTTAGTGCATACACCCAGTAGAACTTTAAAGCATGTCATAAGTGTGGTTGAAATCTTGCCGTACAGTAATTTTCCCCTCCTTGGGAACTATGAGGGAAAAATAAAGAAAGAGTTATGAAACTGTAATAATATTATGTTAGAACTCAAGAGAAACATTGTCACCCTACATAAGAGGTACCTGTCAACTTTCCACTAGTGGTCATGATTGGAGAGTTGGAAGAAATCACCCCATTGCCAAAAATAAGATATACCATTCATGTGAGAAAACTCACCAACATCAAAGAGAGAAGGTTTACTGTATGGAGGTATGGGCTAAAATTCTGAGTTGGTGTACAGGACTGATCAATAGTTACCATTTAGTTGCAGTTATTGCTGCACACGGGGGGTCAGACCAAATACTTAGAGCAAAATTTAATTACTTTTGCCACACACAAATATGTTATTAGATATTTGTTCAATAAATGACTAAATATAATAGTTTTTGTTTCATTTGTTTAAGTTTTCTTCATTTACTTATAACAACATTCAAAATATCTTTCTCACAGGATTAATTGGGATTCAACTGAAACCAGCATTTTTTTAGGAGGTGCACGAGGGGGAGACCAGCAGCAAGGTCAAAGTTTGACATACCAATGCTCTACAAAAAGCCCAATAGGAAGATCCCCAATTTTTTTCCTAACAAAGTAGCTACAGGAGGCTTCAATTTAATGACAACATTATGATGGCTGTACATTGTTATTGGCATAATATTTAAAAAGTTTTTAATTTAAATGCTGGTTGCTCCAATACTTCTTTCTTGAAAGAACGGTCTTTTGAAACCGTGAAACACATAAGGCTTTGGGACAAGAAAAAGAGTTGATACAATTCGTGTTACAAGTAGTTAATAGTAATTGATTACCCACAACTTGAGGGAGCGTTCAATATGTTACATACATGTGTTATGTCCAATTTGTACTATGTATTTTTATGACATCATTATGTCATGTTTTTAATGTTTGTAAATAAAAATTGTAATTTCAATCAATTGTTGACCTATGTTTGCATCTGGTGAAAAATTTCCTATTGATCCTGTGAGAAGGATATTTTGAATGGCGTAAAATTAGATATTGGGATTGGACACACTATTTATATGATGACAGGTACAAATATTTATTGGATACTTTTAGGATTTGTTTAAATATCAGGTGTTTTAGGTCTCATTCATATATTGAAAAATATTTCATATATTGAAAATGTTGAAACTTTTAAAAGAGTTCACAAACTTTAAACACCACTGTGTATTGCTGCACTTGGTGTGCAGAACCACACAAATACGTATACATCATTTGTACCCTACTGAAACTAATAAGACACAGTTCAGAAGACCAATTCAGTCACTAAACATTGAATGTACACCATGGGAACAACTAAAAATATATATCTTAACACATTTATTGTGTTTGAAAAGCTATTTATCCAAGGAAGAAATCATAGTCTTTCAATAGCAGCAGCATGAGAGATCTAGCACAATTGTTAATATGTGTATTTGCTTTAAACACATACATTAGATCCTGTAGATAAGAGGACAGTGTGCAATAGTTATGAAGGTACCCAACAGACAGAAGTCAGAAAACAATAAAGGTTTTATTAGTAAAGCTGCGTTGGAAGAATTTTCTTCCAAAAGGGTTTTTCTGGTTACTATAAAAGAGGCTTAATATTACAAAACAGTTTTACAATGAACACTACAGATATAAATGGTCATTGAAGGAATACCATATTGAGAGGGTTAGACTAGGGATGTAGAATCATTATCCCTTTACTAGGCTACAACAATTTTGTAACACATACTGTATGTGTCTAATAACATTTACAAAATAAGTGTTGGCAAAGGCTGTTTGCATATTTGCATTCCAAAATGACCATATAACAAGAAATTGCCTACATTTGTAAGTACTTTGGCTTTTTAAGTTACGTCTATATTAGGTTTTGTATATGTAATAAACTCTTAAATTTAAAATCACAAAAGTGCAAAAGTACATAAAGTACATAAAAATACTGGAAAATCTTATGCTCTATCTGCCCGCCACATTTTTATTGAATCAGTATACTTTGTTTCAATTTTTCTGGCTGCATGTATGGTGCAAAGGGTTGTTTTATTTTTTTGTTTTTTAGCAGAACACAGTCCTGAATGATGCGGATAATGGGGATCCAGGCTTCTATGATGACACACTTCAAGAAGGTATGTCCATGATGGGTGGGCTTACAGAAAGTGGGTTCAATAGTTCTGACTATTGGTCTTATCTAAAGGATATCCAGCAATGCTGAACCGGGTACTGAGTCTACAGGGGCAGTACTGGAAAAGTATAAAACCAAATTCTAATTTGCATTGTTTTTTAAGCCTTTTGGCAATTTATTTATTCTGTCGCAAATAATATGCATGGGCATAAATGACAGGATAATCTATTTTGATTTGTATTAGTGGTAGTCACACCAGCTGTATGATTTATAGATATAGACCCCATGGCTGTGAACCTGATACTAGCTTACTGACCTGAAACAAGCTTATTTGCCCATGAAGTCTGAAAAGTCTGAATTCCAAGCTACATATTGGTTCCAAGTCAGTGACTTACTTGGCAGTAAAGCCAAGATCAGGATGGCAGCCCCTGGAGCCTTTACATTGGAAAACAAGTCAGCAGTGGCAGCTTTATTTCCCCTATTCTCACTATTTACTTTAAGTATACATTATAGCTCAGTGGTTTATTACTATCCTTAATCACTGTCTCTAAAAATTCTTTTCACCATAATTATGGCTGCTTTCTTATCTTGCCTTATGTATGAATACAGCAAATTTGGAATGACTCTGTAATGTTTCTTCTGCAAACAAGCTATTGAGAAATCTCAATTTTATATTTTGTTTGTTTCTTTAGTGATAAGTAGAAACATTGATCATTCTGCTTATTCTAGATAATAAGAGCTATTATTTGTGCTGGGATGAACATACTAATTGTATTAAAATAGTCGCTCTTTTTAGGTAAAGTACAATATAACTTTATTGTAGTCTCCTCACCTAACTACCCCCTTCCTTTAAATACAAATGTAGCCTTCACAATGCCTCCCTTGTGTTGTGGTGTACATTATTTTGAAAATAATCTCTTGTAAAATCTTGTTGTTCGCTTAATTTTTGCTTCCCCTTCAATGTTTTTTGTTCATGTTAATGACTTTGTATTGACATTTCAGACAGTAACACTTTTCTTGTCCTGTGTGCTAGAGATATTTCTATGGGCTTTGTGTTACAAAAAAAAAGTGGCCTATGATAAAATCTGTACATTTCCTGACTAAAATGATTCAGTGCAGTAAAGTCCACCAACAGTGACATCATACGCATTTAAAACATGCACAGAAGACAAGATGACCCTGAAAATTGTACAAAAATGCCGGCAGCCATGCCAGAACAGAAATTCTTCTACAGTGTGACATTTTTTTCACAAAAGCTGCAGTGGTCTTCTTATTTCTACAATGTTGTTATTGTGCCAGATACACCAAAAAGGTCTTCTGTTACGTACAGAGCATTTTTATTGTAACAAAAAAGATATATGGATTTGCTAGAATACAAGGATGCTATTGTGTGAATAACACATTGCATGCACAACATGTGCATTGTTCCATTACAATCTACAACTGCCACTAACTATTGAAGATTTTTTTTTAAAAATATAAATTCAATTAGGATTTATTTTATATAACACTTTCACATTTCAGAGCTCACCACCAAATACACAAGTCCTAGTACTGAAGCAGTTCATTTTTAAGTGTGTGCTGCAGCATGGATCAATTGGCTCCTGGTATACATGTTCCTTGGGATGTCAATCTAAATGAATGGCACTGCAATGCACAACACAAAGTGCTATATGTTGTAGTAACACAGACAGAGTATTCATTACCACAATTCATAGTTCTAAATGTCCTTGCTAGAAAACAATTTATATTAAAGAAGATTGGAGCACCAGGGAGAAACCCAAGAAAACATGTAGAAACATAAACTCTCTATACAGATGCTTGTCCCTGATGCAGCATGTCAATGTTCTTTGGGTTCCCCCATGCATTTCCTCCAAGCTTGCCTTTTGCCTTGCACCTTTTTCATAAGACAAAGGAATACACAGCAACTGCTATATTTAGGAAAGGACAGCATTAACCAACATTTGAATGAGAGGTTAGTAATGGCTGCCTAGCTATCTTAACTATTCATCAAGTAATTGTTAACCTGGAGTAGAAGATATCAACAAAATATAATACATGAAGGTTCTGGAAGTGAGCCTTCTTGAACTCCTTGACCATGTAAAATGGTCTCACAAAAGCTGAACCTTTCCAACCTGTAAACAAAGTTACTGCGCACAGGCTAGTTCATGACCACATTCCTAAGTTGCCATTAAGGAGGCCCTGTCAAGAAAATTGCAGGTAAAAGCACTGAACAAATCAAGTACATGAAAAACTTTTTTGTAGTATGCTACAAATGTTGATGTGTTGGTTAGAAAACTTGACTACTTGCACATGGTAGCCCTCCCCACATAAATTATTATGTAGTTGATGGAGGATGGAGGGTAGGACTTTAGAAAATCACCAAAGAAACCCTTGAGGTAGTTTTCAGGGCTTAGAGAACTCATAATAAAACCAATTTTTGGGGAAAACAATAGGCAAAGGGCCTCTTTAATTGGTGGCCAGTGGGAAAATGCCCCCTGTAATGGTGGCTATACCTTTTATGGACATTTAAAATCATTATTTATTTGATTGAAGTCATGCAACTGGCTCTACCAAGTGGTGTTGGCACCAGAACTACAGCGTTATCAGCAAATGGGAGGTCAATCAGCCACAGGTCAAGGAACGCCTAGCAAAACTCCGGAGGAACCCTGGCTGAGAATCAATGCTATAATCATTATCAGCTTAGGTGACAGTTCTGTGTTAGGGATGCTGATATAACACCCAACTAGAAGACCTATACCGGTCTCATGCCAGTGCATCTATACAAGGTAGGTTTTTACACAGATATACATGCATAAACTTGTTACATGCAAATAAAATGTTAACTAAATAAAAAAAAGTAATGGTCTAGCGAGCTTCTTGAAATATGATAAGTTAAGATTTCCTAATATTGCCATTGTGAATGACAAATACAAAACTCAGTATCTTCTAGCAGCTCTTCCAGTGTTTGGCTGACAAGACTAGTCACAGGTTGACAATCCCCAGGTGACTATTTAATGTACAGCCCTGCGTAACATGTTGGCGCTTTATGAAAACAAATTGTCACATTAATACTAATAATAATGATAATGCAAGCTATCAACCAACTTGGGAACAGCAAGGAGTCATGCTGACACACAAAATGCCTGCACTCCCGTTGTCAGATTCTGATATGTCATGGTGACATGCTTCCTGTTCTCTTGCAGTTTTGAACAAACCCTGACCTTGCAAGCAGCACTGGAGATATTGAGGTCATGTAACCACTTCAAACACAGATTAAAAAAGGTATTTGGCAAAACCTTTCAGTTTGATGGCCATTTTTAGGTTATATATGTTTTCTAATATAATTCCCTGATTGGCAAGTCTTAACAGATGCTTTAATAAACCCTGAAAAATAACTATTTTTTTAATGTGTCCTAAATCCAGACAGACAATAATGTCATTATCATTTGCAAATACCTATTTCCATGTTTTTTATGTGATGTATTCTATTATAATTATTTTCAACAGCAGCAGTTTTACGCCTTTAACAATCTAAAAAGTGCTCAGCCAGCCTTCCCTTTTCAATGTGAATAAAGAACATACTGAGAAGACCTACACATTCTTCAAATGCATATAACTGTATATTATATAAGAGTACTTCTCCTTCTTCCTAAAGAGGTTCATTTTATAAGAACAAAACCGGCTTTGTCGGAGAAAATAGCTATATCCATCTACCTATTTCTTTACAACCCTTTTGGGTTAGGACTGGCTGGCTCCGTGATCCCACCCAGCTGTACCTTACAAATCATAGTTTTTGTAGCCGACATAACTCAGGAGTCTCCCAAACATGTGTACTGTATTGCCTTTCTGGAAGAACAGTTAGAGCAGAGAAACTTCTCATTGCTGTATATTTAAGAGCCAATAAATTTCATGGCTTGTAGCTGCTGTGCAGATGGAGCACTGACATCCTCTGGGCATCGTTTTCTCCCATCTACCACCAAACTCTCTATCCCTGCCGCCAGTCTTTGATATTCCCTTTATTGTAAGAAAATATTTGTACAGAGATCCCTGAACAGCTAGACTCAGTTCATTGCTCACTGAACACAGGCTGTGACCTCCCAGCAGACACAGACACATCCAGCGTGCTATCCAGCAGTACAGAACTCAGCTACAATTTCTCGTTATGCCTCTGGCAGCGAAATAGGAACTTTCACTTAAATTTCTCACTTTTTCTCATTTTTTCCTTTGCAAAATAGATTCCTGAACCCCCCTGTGAAACTGTACAGTACAACATAAGAAAGATGAAAACCATCTTTATTTACAGTTCCCACTGTTTCACATATTAGCGCCTTGTAATTTCTTCTATTGTCCCAGATAAATCATGACAAAGACATAGTAAAAATGTAAAAAAAAATAATAAAAACACAGTTTTTTTTATGGTATAGTCTACTTGGGCTAGCAAAGCTATAAATGTATACTAAAACTACACTGCTTGAGATAGCGGCAGAGAAGAAGGTAATTGGTGTGGCATCTAAGGCTGACATAGGCCGACAATCCTCCAGGGGCTTCCGGAGAACTGAAACATATGCCAAAAGGAAAGCACAAAATGCGAAAATATGTGACTAAAATATGGAACTCACTTTAAAATATTGATTTACTATAAGATATAGATAGGGCCTGACCAAGACCAAGACAGGAATTCTTGGTCTTTTGATTGCAAAGGTAACTGCCATCATGCAAGGCGCTTACTCCTTGGGGTTTTGTGCTCATTTGCTGCTGTACTCACTCACATGCTCAACAGCATTTGTTTGTGCTGTGTCACACTGCTATAATATATAAGTATGTGTGTGTGTGTATATATATATATATATATATATATATTTTTTTTTTTTACGTATGCAACCTTCAGATCTAGAGGCTGATCAGTCCCTGACTCAGTCCTGCACTGCCATTGGCTGCTTGGACTTTATAGCCTTTCTGCTCCCAGTCGCCAGTGCCTGTTGTAGCGTTGAGCTGGGCTAATCTGTGTTAGGGAGTTTCTCGGTTGATTTACTGTTGCTGACTTTGCCTGTTTCTGAACTCAGAGTTGACAATTCCCACTGTGAATGTCAATTAAACACCAACATTTTTTTGACTTCGTGCTTATAGCATACCGAAACAATAATCTTTAAAATAACTTGCCGCTATTATAAAACCCAATTGCAATGTACTTCTTATACACAGAAACTAAACAATTAATTACTGATGTTTATTTTTTCTGCACAGCCGCAACAGTGATTCTGAAAGAAACCATTTGGAACAGATATTGATCTAATTTTATGAATGCTTGGAGGCTTGTGCATGTACATAATCCCCATAGAACCAGCACAATTTATACCTAGATGAGGCCTCATAGTTATTGCCAGAACTGAACAGGGAAGATGGAGAAGACAAGGTAAGACAGAACACAGTGGGGGGGTTAGATCTGTCATCTACTCTGCACTCAGAAATTCATTTAGATTGTGATGAAATTCACAAGACACTTGCAAACCATTTTCTCAGTAACAGCACCAAAAAAAGAAGCATAAAAATTCTAGAAAATGTAAAGGTGGTCAGTCCTGCTCAAACCTTTCTTTTCTTACAGAAGGCTATGGTTGTTTAAAAAAAAGGAGAGTTCCTGGCTTTTTTTGGCAGATTTGCTAATGTAGTGTCATCAGCTTTTTTGTCCTTTAACAAGAACCGTCAGGAATTTTTCATAGTTTGTCTGACCCAACCTACCAGGATAATTCTTCAATGACTGGAAAGCTGATAAATACGTGGTGTTAACCTATGCTAGACATCTGGCATGACAGTGCGGACAAAAAAACAGAGACTAGTAGACATTATAACACAAAGAAAACTCAAGAGCACAACAATCTTAATGAATCCCAGCAAAACAAAGATCATAGAGCATTTTGTAGGACACTGGGAAATAACCTACATATGGATTTCTTTATTAAATAATGTATTTATATTGTCCCTATTATGCAACAGTTTAACTATACAAGATTAATCATTGGAAATCTAAACAGATTTGTAATAAATGTAATAGATTTCAGGCTAATTTTCTATTTAATATTTGAAGCTGCCTAGTGGTTTGACTATTCTACTCTGACATAATGGACTTTATATCATTTTCTTTTTAATAAATCTCTTTACGTCCTAAGTTAGTATCCTCTATAGTATTTATGTCTTTTACTAACTTAAATGTGACTGGTTTTTCTTAGATTATTTTTATCTATGATAGAAAATGAATTGTTATTAAATTATTATAGTCTGCACCCGCCAATTTTAGCAAAAGGGTTTTTCCTGTCAGTTTGGGTTGCAAACATTTAGTTAGTAAGCTTAAAATTGTGGAGTCAACAAGACAGGTTTGTAAGTTTATATTGTGGGCCTAATTTACTAATCAATACAGGTAGTCCTTGGGTTAAGAACATCCGACATACTGACGACTCCTAGATCTGAGCGGGGCTTCCCTGCTCCCTCCTGTGCAGGAAAGGTGATGGGGGGGCTTGTGAGTGATCTTAGGGGGTGAGCTCTACAGCCTCTTGTAACTCTTTAATGACCAGGACAAACTCTGCAGTTGTTTCTTTTTGCATATGAAAGCACAGCTTGCTCCAGAAGTTAATGAAAGTCTAGGCTCCATAAAGTTTTTTTGTTTGCTTTGTTTGAGATAACTCATGCTGAGAATTTTATACTGTAACTGACATGCTTCCTAATAATATGTTGAGACAAACATCTGTCCTAATTGCATTTATTAAAATAATGTACCTGTTTTGACTTACATACAAATTCAACTTAAGAACGGACCTACAGTCCCTATCTCATATGTAACCCGAGGACTACCTTTATTTGCTTTCAATAGCCTACAGCATGTATATGCAGAATTTACTTATAATATTTACCATAAAAATGCTTACTCTTGTGTATATAATAGTATATAGTGTTATTTTTGTAACAGTGGACCTGATGATAGGATTATGGTAGACAGACCCTAAAATTCAGCACTAACCTCCGAAAGTGCACTTTCTGAAACTTCTTTTCAAAATATAATTGAAAAATAGGAGAGGCAATAATCTACAATGAGGTATTTCAAATTTTTTATTTGAATACATTTTTGTATATTTTTTTCATAAAAATTGGAGTTTAGTGATTTACATCAGTCCTTGCCCCTTAGGAGCTTGTCCTTACCAAGTTGCATAGCAACTGTGGACTGCAAGTCCAATTGAAAAAGGAGAACATGTGAGGTGTCATGAGGAGGCTCTACACCACTGCCATGAAGATTCTATCAAACATCTGGCAGTACTGATATAGCAAGTTCCTGGATGCAATGATAGGCAATAGAAGAAAATATAGAGCACCCAGGCTGTGAGAAGCGTCGCCTGGCCATTTTGTAGGCATCCGGTAAATAGAAAGAACAGAAATCCCATCTTGCTCACAGAGTGGAAGCCCAATGATGATATATTTGTGTAGTAAAAGAGAAATAACTTTTGGAGTGATAAAGAAATGCTCACAGCTTAGTCATTCTTATATGTTCTGCTTCTCGAGTGGTTAAAGTTATTAGGTTGCAAGTGTATTTTATTTTAGGATTTAAGTCTGATAGTCTGAGATCCTTTGTAAAAAAAAAAAAAAAAATAGCTCTTTCTTAGCATACAAAAGAACCATTAGGAGTTACAAAAGAACCATTACTATTACATCTGAATTTGTTTCTGTAAGACCATTTTACAGTAAATAAACTATTTTATCTCAGTATTCCTATACGAAAATATTAAAGTCAAAGCATGTTTTTAAAGGAAAATGGTTTTGGGTCAGGAATTTTGAGGCATTATAGTTGATAGCTGTATGATCAACAGATTATGCCAAACTGATGCCAATGATCATTGTTTTCATATGTAGATTGTAACACAGCAATTAGCTGATCTGTAGAAGACCTAAAATTGGGTCAGGAACAGCCAATCTCTGCAACCATGGTGAGGTCGTAGATGACAGGTACGGGTCACAGGTCATACACCCAGGCAAGACTGAGCACAGCAACAAAATAGGTATATTACATGTATATTACAGCATGGTAACTCCCGGGCAAATATTTCAAAGCAGACTGGGATTAGGCAGTCAGATGCATTACTGCAGGAGGGACATTGTCTCTTCCTTTTAATGACCTGCCTAATCAGACATTTGTAAACGTAGAACTAATGTTCCACTTTTAGGAATGCAGTGGTCAATGGTTACTGACAACCACCAGCCAATGGTAATTGTGACCACTGGGTACCTTGACAAAGAGCTCACAGCCTGCTGTTTTGAGATAATCAATGTGCTTTATCACAACATAATTTACCTGTTAATGGGGCACTATGTTATTGTTCTATATATTTGAAAGGACTAGAACAGAAAATGGGGGTGATCTTACAAGGGGGCAAATGTTCACATGACAACTGTCAAAGAACGAAGGGATATCCCTTACACTAGAAAGATATACTTTTAGTTCCCATTATGTCCACAGGAAAGGAAGTAAAGGAAAATCTCCCGAATAAAACATAGATGACAAGAAAACTGTCAACAGGTTAACCCCCTCCCCAACTTTATCTAAAATGAAAACCAAAAGTTTTGACATTGGATATATGATATAGGTTAACCCATTACTATAGTATCTATAAAAACTCAAGGTAAACTAGGAGCACCTTCTGAGTGATGTAATCCACACCTAACTTAAAAAAAATTCCCTAGTAATTGCAATCCTGATGTGTAGTCAGCTGTACCGCTAGTCTTTAGAAGTACATATGTTAGACTTAATATGATCTAATAATCTCCATGCAACCTTTTGAATAGCAGGGCTGTAAACATGGGCCCAACCCTAAATCAAGATTAAGCCGGGGACTGTCCTCTTAAAGCTACTGACGTATAGATCTACAATGCCTAAACCCAGAAGCTACCGGATTTGACAGCTGAATGACAAGGGATAAGACTTACGGCCATGAGGCTTGTAGTCTAACAGTCTAATTGGCTTGAAAATCAGGATAGACAAGTAGTTGCAAAAATAGGTGCCTGTACTATGGCACTGTTGTTGCCTAATCTACTTTTGAGGTCTAGTATGGTTTATGTTAAAGTGTATTTGAATTTAGAAACACTTCTACAAACACAAACTCAGGGCTTTTTTTTCTCATTGAATGCACCGGAACGGGGTTCGGCACTATTTTTAACAGATTTTCCAAGTCTGTAAAAGTCTGTGAAGGGGAACAGCTGTCAGTGAAAATGACAGCTCAGCCTATGAATACAGGCTGCACATGCGTGCTTCAATACTGGACAGTGACTGAGCAGCCTAAGTGCTTGGGAAGTGTCATCATGTTCAGCATGTGCCTTAAATACAATGAATCAAATTGATGTTAAGAACTGAATATATGATTTTTTAATAAAAAATTAACAGGATGTGTGTTCCAGCACCTTTTTTTCTTACAAAAAACGTCTACACACTACAGTTCACATAATACCATTCGCCCATTCCTTTTATTTGAACATCTCAATCATAGAGGAAAGTAACTTTTTAGAGTAAGGAAAATAAAGTGCATGAATTATGCATTTTAGGATCTAACAAAAAACAAGAAAAGAACATGGCAGTAATGATAAAAGAGAGACAACATATTCTGGAGCTCTGTCCATCAAGACAAAATGACACTGTGCACTAGTCAAACAATGTTATTTAGAAATGTAAAACATGGCAGAGATGAGATCAAGTGATAGAAAGTTTAGTTCAGGTTTGATTTAAGCATAGTTGCAATTATTTAACATTGTAATGGCTGTAATAAAAATTAATCTTGAAGCTTAAAAGTGGCATTTTAATTGCTGAATAAGTTATTCCTATAAAAGGTTACCTCATTTATAATTTGCAGCATTCCTCTGCATTGGTTTCATCATGAAGAAATTGGAATATATGGCACATCATTCAGGGAGAGACAGGTAAACTACACTATATCTTTGTACCGGTAGACACAATGCCCCTGATTCATCAATAAAATCCGCGCTCGCTGGAAGCGCGAAAGTACGCGCGGCCAGCGATCGCGGTTTACCGCGGCCCGGACTCGAGTGTGCGCGTACACTCGCCTCACTGCCAGCCGGATTCCTGCCTTCATAACAATGAGCAATAGGGGGCGCGAATCTGCCAATTAAGGCGATTAGATTTCAGCTGCGCGATTAAGGAGGATCTGTTAAG